>NW_007247355.1:46436-67626 GCF_000164805.1 Carlito syrichta
TTTGTGAAGTGTCTGTTCATATCTTCTGCCCATTTTATAATGGGATTGTTTGTTTTTTTCTTTTCAGCACGTTTGAGTTCCTTGTAGATCCAAGATGTTAAGCCCTTATCGGACCTGAAGTTGACAAATACTTTTTCTCAGTCTGTAGGCTGTCTCCCTGCTCTCTTGATGGTTTCTTTGACTTTGCAGAAGCTTGTCAGTTTAATGAGGTCCCACTTGTCTACCTTATCTCTTATGGCCTGTGGGTTTCGGGTTTTGTTCAGGAATTGGATGCCAGTTCCAATTTCCATGAGGGTATGTCCTTCATTTTCTAAGGTTCTTATGGCTTGAGGTTTTACATTTACATTTCTGATCCATTTGGAGTTAATTTTTGTGTATGGGGAAACCATTTTTTAACTTCCAAATATCTGTAGACAATTTTTGTCCACCAATGTCTAATGTCTACTTTCCTTTTTATTAGTCTGTGTGAATTTATACCTCTCTTTCTGTCTCTGTCTTTCTGTCTCTTTCTCTCTCTTCTTCCCTACCTGCTTTCCTCCCCATCCCTCCCATCCACACGCATGCACACATGTTGTTTTTATTTGTGTTTTTAAAATACCTTTAATAAAGCTTCAGGAGGGAGAGCAATAACCACATGTGGCCAATCTGCCATGTTCAACCAGAAGTCAAGCTGTGGAGGAATTTTTTAAATGTTGTTTACTTTACCTCATGCTGTACTGAACATGGCCTTAAAATCCACCCCTGGTCTTCTAAATAAAAATAGCATTATACTTGGATAGGCGACATGCTTTTACCACCAAATTTTAAAGCCAAAATTTGAATGTTGAGGGAAATTAAAATGTCTTTAGCGCTCCCTGACACTGAGCATGGTACATGAATAAATGAATGAATCAATGGAAAAAAAAGAAAGCCACTAAGTTTCCCACTCCAATTCCACTCTCGAACCATCTCTGTCCTGCTCTGGGCCCCTGGAGAACGACGTCTATGGGCTGCATCACTCAGGCTCCTTCATCAGGTCACATTTAGCAGTGGCCATGTTCCTCTACCTCATGTCACACCTTCTATTGGGTTGTCCCTCTCTGACAGCCTCAGCTTTTACCAGGTTCTGGTAACCACAGCCCTTTCCTTCCCATTTCAGGCCTAGCAATGGTAATGGCTTCTTCCTGCTACTGGTCCAGGACTGCTGAGAAACATATATTTGGTTCCCTATACCCTGCCCACATCTTAAATTGTACCTTTTGAATCTCCTCCCCGTCCCTGATTGATACAAATGTTATAGTGGAGCTATCTCATTATTGTACCTGTATTTTTGAATGAAGTGATTCCCTTCCTGGACCTCAGTTTCTATATCTGTAAGTGCTTAGGTGATAATAAGTGGTTTGCTCTCTTATCTACAAAGCCCTTCCAGTTCTGACATCTGTGGTAATAGATGACATAACAATGATCAATAGCCAACTCTAGCCCAGTCCTCTTGTTTTGACTCTGTGAACCATGGTGGATAATCCTGAGTGGCGGATCGTCATGAAACAACATCTTTCTGCCTTTGGGAGGCAGTTTGTTGGAGTGAAGAGTGTAGGCACTGAAGTCAGATTGTTATTCAAATTCAAGTGCTGCTACTTTCTTACTGTGTGACCTTGAATGCATCACTGAATCTTTCTAAGTCTCAGATTCTTCATCTTTAGATGAGGTTATATGATACACAATGTTAGTTACCTATCCAATAGCCATTTCCTTCTTCTTTGCTAAAAGAATGCTGTTTTCCATTAGTGTGGAGCTGGACGTTTAGTTGGGTGTTTTGATAATTACACCTTGTGGTAGACATTACTAGTGTTTACTAGCATCTAATTCTCTCCTTCTGGGAACATTAAGGACTAACTCCCAAGCTCCCTGTAGTTAGGTGAGACCATGTGATTAGGTCTGGCCAATATGCTGTGAGAGAAAATGACCTGTGTCACTTCTGAGCTGAAATAGAAAGCAGCAATCTCCATGTGCTCTCATACCCCTGATGGGGCAACTAGCAATAATCTCCATGGCAAAACTTCCAACAGTCAGGGGTCCCTAAGTGACTACATGGAACATGGACCCTCATCAACTTGCAACGAACATGTAGTGTAATTAGTAAACCATTGTTGTGTTAAGCCAACGAGATTTTAAAGTGAATTTGTCAACTAATCCACAGCTGAAAGCATCCCTACAGGGAAAGGTCATTATTTTTATTGCAGAGTTGTATGGATCAGACTTTCTGGATTCGATTCCTATCTCTGTTTTTTATTAACTTGTAGGACATTGGTCAAGTTACTTAATCTTTTTATGCCTTGGTTTCACCATCCGTAGCATGGGATTAATAATACCTCCTCCTTAATGGGGTAGTCGTAAGTATTGAAGAAATTAATATACAGAAAGCACTTACAACTGGACCTGAAAGGTGACAAGTGATAGCTATATGCAGCATTTGCAGTCACAGATCATGTATTTCAGAGTACCAAATACAGCGTCTGGCTCGCATCAACAACTTATTGCTTAATTGCTTTTATTGCTGTTGTAAGGATTCGAATGATCCATGTAAAGTCTTCGCACATAGTGGCCACTTAATACAAAGTCACTATTATTTTCTGATTGTGATTGTGTACTTAATTCTGGATATATGCCCCTCATCTGTTTGTTCTCTTATAATGACTCTAAGACTTCCTTCACAACATGGGAGGTAGCTAAGTGTGTGAATTTCCAAGGATGTTTCTGAATACAAAGTAAAGAAGACATTGAAATGGCATCAAAGCCTTAATTAATCAGGAAAGTCACTAATCAGAAGTAGGGCTATCCATAAATTGAAAGCCAAGTGGCCCACAGAGAAGCTGCAGTCATAAGAAACAGCCTTGGATAATGCATATTTTATTGTATTTGGCATTTATAGCCCTTAAGCACTGTCTGTCCATGTACTTCATTTTACAGATGAGGATACTTCAGCCCAGAGAAGGGAAGGAGATGGTCAAGAATAACACAGTTAGTTCATTGTATAGTTGGAACTAGAGCCCAGGTTTCTTGAGTTCAAGTTTACTACTTCTTGATTTGTGTCTGCATTTTACATCTTTAAAACTATACAATATTGCCTTCTAGTACTTGAATAAGAAGGTCATTGGCTTCTTAGTTCAAAACTCACAAAAGCTTAGCAGAAATTTAAAGTAATGTGGTTTGGGAGGAACTGGAGAAGTCCAGATTAGCAGTATAAGCTAGAAAAGCCAGGTTTGGTCTTGTAGTGTGTGTCATTTGAAAACTAACATTGAGCTGTCCGGGTGTGCTGACTCACGCCTATAATCCCAGCACTTGGGCTGGCTGAGGTAAGAGGACAGGTGAGAGGAACCCCATGGGCTCGAGGCCAGCCTGGGCAATTTGACGGGACCTCGTCTCTACAATAAATCAAAAAGTTAGCCGAGCATGGTAGTGCTTGCCTGTAGTTCCAGCTACTTGAAAGGCTGAGGTGGAAGGATCACCTGAGCCCAGAAGGTGTAGGCTGCAGAGGCCATGAGTGTGCTACTGCACTCCAGCCTGGGCGATGGAGTGAGAGACTCCAACAACAACAACAACAACAAGAAAAAGAAAAGAAAAGAAAGAAAGAAAGAAAGAAAGAAAGAAAGAAAGAAAGAAAGAAAGAAAGAAAGAAAGAAAGAAAGAAAGAAAACTAACACTGAGCAACCACATCCTGGATTTGATGAGAAAATTAAAGCAACATTTTGTTGGTGCTGGTTTGCACTTGCCTTTGAAAATATCAAAAGTGGCTTGATTTTCTTTCTTTTGCTGTTTAGTCATTGGCCGCAAGAATGTCCTATCCATTCCAGATCTTGGATGGGACACTCGGAATTGCCATGGACTTTGTTTCTTAGACAACTAGAGGACAGCAGAAATGAAAGGGGTGTGTTTCCTTTGTGTAAGTTTCCTTGGACACAAACACAGGAGCAGAGCTTTTATGGAGCAGCTGGTCTCCCCCTTTGGATTTTGCTGAGGCAGGTAGTTGAACTCTTTGAGGAAGCCTGGGTTTTCTTTGTCTTGGGAAATTACTGATAACATCAGAGCCAGAAGGAGGTGAATAAAATGGAAAAGAAAATTCAGAAGAGTCACGCCAAGATTCAGATTTCCAACTCCACCCAATGCTTCCCCAGCTCTCCTTTCTGCTCCTACTTGCTTCCCAGGAAGCAGCAAACAATAGGCTGCTGATTGAATTCAGGTCTAAACTGCAGGAAATTAAAGGTGAGGGAAGTAAAACATAGTTACATTTAGAATAAAAATCCATGTGTTTCCATAGGCATAGTCTGTGTGTATACTTTAGAAGGTGGGTCTGGTTCTGAAGCCAAGCTTGGAAGCCTGCTCATTTTGGTAATTATTCTCTTGTTCAAAGTTTCTAGCTGGCCTTTTTGGAGTTAATCACTCCAGGAAAGGTCTTACAGTGAGAGAAGGAAAAGCATATTAATTGTAGCTGGACTGCATCTATATCATGAGAGTTGAGATAAAGGGACAGCCATTGAGCAGCTGGACTATAAAGGTAGGGGGCATAGCATAAAGACTCAGCTAGAAGCTTTGAACAAGAGAATAATTACTAATTGCTTTCTGACCACCCCCAGAAGAATGTAAGTGTCTACTCTGATTAGTTCCCCAGAGCAGGCACTATTTTATTTAGAAAACTCTACTTGTTGTATCTGAAGTTATCTTGACATATAATAACTATCACTTAGAAATTGTCATTCTCTTTCTCTGATAGCCATTTTTCCTATCATTCTCTTTAGTATTCATTCCTTCAGTCAAAGAATTTGTGCTCCAAGTCAACTACATGCCAGACACAGCATCAGCACTGTTGATATGATGGTGATTAAGGCAGTGTTCCATTTGTTTATGGTTGTGCAATAAATCACCCTAAAAAACTAGTGCGATGACCTCTCTATTATATCATAGTTCAGGAATTCAGGCCGTACTCTACTGGATGATTCTTTTGATCTACACAGATCACCCAGTGGTATTCAGCTGGCAAATGGGCTGGTACGGAAGCTCCCTCCTCAGTTTAACTCCTATGTCTGGGTCTTTGGCAGGGTTGGCTAGAAGGCAAGGCTCAGCTGACCCTGGCAACCAAAGCACCTACACATGACCTTACCAGCATAGGCCTGAGTGGTTGGACTTCTTACGTGGCAGCTCAGAAATCCAAAAGCTAGTGGAAGATGCATGGTTTTTGTGACCCAACCTCTGAAGTCCCAGAATGTCACTTCCACTGCATTCTGTTGGTCAAGCAAGTCACTGAGGACCAACCCAGATTCAAGGAGAAGGCAATTCAATTCCACCTCTCCATGAAAAATAGCAGATACTTGGTGAAGATATTTAATGTAACACAGACAGCCAGAACTGCTGTCCTTGGGGCGATTATATGCCAGTGGAGCAAGGAGCAGACTGGCCAGCAAATAATCCAGGGCCCAGCCACCGTGAAGAAGTGACTGGAAAGCCTATTGAGTAGTATAGTGAATATCCTTTCATGACTAAGCTGCAGAAAGGCTGGAGTTGTTTCTTGTGCTCTCCTGGATCATTCCCATGATACCATTCACCTCCTGCTCAGCCTTACCTGTCACACTAGAAAGCAACCAACTCTGCTGGCACACATACATGCACAGGGCACAGTGCACAACCTTGTCCACACACAGCTGCCTTCATCATTCTGATTGATTAAAAGCTGATTGACTTAACTGAGAATTTGCTTAGTAATTACTAATTATTTAGGCTGGTTCAGTCAGAACCAGCAATTGGCATTGCTCTTCCATCTGCTGAGAATGTTCCCCCTCTTCTCTCTTTTGCTAATTCTTACGTATTCTTTCAAGCTCAGTGTGAGGAGCCCATCCTTCCTGAAAAAATTTTCTTGTCCACCTTCATCTCAATTTGATTTAGCTGGCTTCCTCTGGACTCCTTTAGCCCTCCCCACTCCCACCTGGCTTATCTCTATCATACTTACACGTCTCAGTTTTTATTGTAATATTTGATTTACTTGACTTTCCAACTGCATTCCACCAAGAGATGTATTGTTAGTCCAACAGACATGTCTGGAATAGGAATGTCAGCTGTAGACCAGGCTCTTGCTGAGAGAGCTACAGATTCTGGGGTGATTCATACTGATACAGTGGCTCCCTGCACATATATATCTCCTGGTCTGGTGGTAAAGGCAGATATTGAAAGAATCATTACAAATGCATTGAATGTTCCCAAAATTGCCTGACTCGAGTCACACGGATCATGATAAGGACTATACCATCTTCCTTGTTTTTGCCATGGTGCCCGGCATATAATAGCACCTCAGTAAATGTTTATTATGTGCATGAGTGAATGTTGGTGGTACATTCACTGAACAGGTGGGTAAAGTTATATCAGCATAATGCCATTTCTCTTATTGTTCGAGGCCCCTTTATGATTTTACCAGGCTGGGCCATGATGCCTTCCATTAAGAAACAGTCACTCCTAGGTCAGTCTGATGTCTGGGGGCTGCAAGGTGGCCTTTCACATCAAGATTTGTTCTTCTCACCTGTTAACCTTTGACTTCATCTATCATGACCCTGTTGGTGGATGAACCTCAGTTTCCTGCTGTCCACTGTGTCGTATCCTTTGGGATAATTTCTGGCAGCACTTGATTAGGAACCCTTGTAATCTAAACCTGTTCTGAACAGACACTTTCCCCTCTACCATGCTCTGATGGACCCAGCTGGCAGCTACATTGAGTCTTCTAGCTAGGCTCTCCTTCCAGCATTAACTTTCTTTGAATATGATTTCCAGATCCCAAGTTCTTATTACAAAAAAAATCCTAGTCTTTGGAATCAGATATAATTGACTTTGAAAGGGCTCTTCTTCTTGCTAGCTTTATCTCCACTATATTTACACTCTTCGTGTAAATCTTATCTCCATATTTGCACTTCTCACTTCTCATATTTTCCCTCTGAGCCTAATGTTCTCATCTGTAACAATGAGGATAATAATCATGACCTTGTAGGATTGTTTTAAGTGTAGTGCCTGCCTTGTAATTACTGAGAAAATGCTAGTTCTCTCCCACATTCCATCTCAGTGTATTGACTTTTGTATTCAAAGAGACGTTATTGATTCTTTTCTCTCCAGTATGTCATTTATTTGGAGGTACTTTTCCTAGATGAGGATGGTGATTTGCTTCTAAGGCTAGTCTTGACCACACCATTATCATGATAAGGACTATACCATCTGGACTCTGGTCACATGGCTATCTGGCTTTTTCACCTAGAGAATCCAGGCCACACAGTCTCTGGCACATTGACCTCACTGTAGCTGCAATTCTGCCTTCTCCTTGCAACCATGACTCAGTACCAAGACAGAAGGAAAATGCAAAGGAGTGAGGCAGTATTTCAGAGGGGAGACTTTTAGCAGAAGTCATAGCTTCGCTATCCTGGGCAGTGCTATGAAGGCACTTTCCCATGCTCACCTCCAAATCGCCACCCTTGCTCCTGGTTCTTTGATCTAAGGTAGATCTTTCTTTGATTTCCCATAACATTTAAGTGTTTCTTATCTGTATGTTTCTTGACTTTTTGGTAATTATGTTCTTCTACTCTGTGAATTTCATGTATGATTTAAGTATGCTAGTCATAAATCACTCAAGACCAGACTAAGCTCTTTGATGGCGGTTTATGAATGAATAGCCCAGTGCCTGAACACAGTCTGAGAATTGCTAATTTAGGGAGTAGAATAAAAGAGAAAGTCAAAAAAGAAAACTAAGGAGAAGGGAGAGAAGCATGAGAAAAAAAAACTAGCAAAATGGAGTGTTAGAGAACTCCAGTGAGGAGAGTCTGGGAGGAGTAGATGACAGGATGTACACTGTAGATATTTTGGAGGTGCTTTCCACGTGTACTAGGTCAGAAGAGTAGTAAAGCTGGAACACAGCTGTGTTCTCATCAGTGCCAAGGGGAGCAGAAGCAACTCTCCCTTGATTTATGCCCTCATACTCTGATGGGCATTAGAATCCACAGTGCTGGACTTCACTCACAGAGATCCTGTTTCAATATGTAGAACCTGGATCTCTCTCTGTATTTTAACAAACATCACAGGTGATTGTGATACTGCTGATCCCAAAAGTAACACGGGGTGTCGGGTTAATAAAGTAGTACGAAGTTGTATTGGTAGATTGGTAACCCTATTATGCTCCTGTGGTCAGCTCAAGTCCCCAAGTCACAAAGTCAGAATGATGGAAGGACCTTTAGAGGAATGATCGACCAGTACTACTAAATGGGTCACCACTAGAATTTTGGGTGGGACCATTTTTCATTGTAGGGAACTGATTGTTCTGTGCAATGAGAGATGTATAGCATGCTTTATTCTCACCAACTATATTCCAGTAGCATCCCTCAGTCATGCTAGTGACCAACAAACCCCCACACCATATATTTCTTCATGCCTCTTAAGTCAGCGGTATCATCCCCACTGAGAGCCACTTCCAGTGTAATCCTTTCATTTTATGAAAGAGGGAAATTGGTCTCAGAACAGAGGAAGGAGTTCTTCAAAGTCTCTCAGTGAACTCATTTTGCGTCCTATATTTCTGTTACTGAGTTTGGGAAACTAAATTCAGGCTTGCCCCCGCAGTTGGATGGTAGCTTTATTAGAAAGGATAGAGACCATCTTACTGGGTCCCTGTTGTCTCTGGTAGTGTAAAGTACAGTTCTGGCTACACAACAAGCACCTCCCAGATACTCAATGAAATTAATTGAACCACAAAACTCTCTGAGAGGCTTCTTGAAGATGTATAGGATTCAGAATCCTCCTAAGCAATACACCTTATCTTCAGGAGGTGCTGGATTATTTGTTTAACCTTCATTTTGAAGAGAAACATTAGCTCATTGGCATATTTTTGATACATCAAGAACATTCATCTGGACTCTGAGCCTCATTAGAGTGTACATGTCAGGAGGGCAGGGAATTTTATTTTTTTGTTCGTTGTTTATCTTCAACTCCTAGACTGGTACCTGGCACATAGAGAGACACTCGGTAAATATTTATGTATGAAGGAATGACTCTACTTTATCAATAAAATGTTGTTTACTTTTTTTCAGGCAAGAATAAAGGAAGCAAATGTTTGCAAAGATTTTTATCTCCTTGGAGAAAAGTAACACGTAAATATGGGTTGAAAGAATATGTATATCTTTTATTTGCAAAGAAGATGTCTTTTTAAAACTCAAAGGCTTTTGTCACCTATTAAGGAAAAGATAGAGAAATGTGCTCTTTTAAAACCCACAGTGACAGATGCTGATGGCTAGATTAATGTCCTCAGAGAGAGGCTGCTGGTGTTCAGTGCGCCATTCCTTCCTCTGTCCCGTTCAGCACTGTCAAGAGTGACATAGAGAGCGCACTGATGGCCTGTGATGAGATTCACAGATGGCAGGGAGCTAGGCAGCCAAGTGAAGGCATCAGCTCACACAGTCACTGGCTCTCAGACTGTTATGGCAAACCAAACCCAAAAAGATGAAATGCAACAGGAAGAGAACAAATCACAATGAACTACGCAAGGGTGACCTGCTTTAATAGCAGCAGGTAGGAAGAAGCCTTAAAGGTTTCAGCTGATGGAAAGATCAACGATATCTAACCGGTTGATGTGACTGATGTGACCTCAAATCATTTTATTGAAGCCTAGTTCCTAAAGCACAGGAGGAAGTAGTACACACCTGCATACATCTATTCTGTTTGCTGTTTACTGGTGTTCTCGTCATACCTTATGAGGCACCTAGACTAACTAGAGTCCATTCAGAAAGTGACCAGGAGGTAGATGACTTTGTATCCCAGTTGTATAGGGAACAATGGAAATAACTAGAGATAATTTGCTTGCATAAAAGAGGAGTCTGGGGACTATTATGGCAACTTGCAATGATTTGAAGGGTTGACATATAGAGCAAAGAACAGCCTGGTTCCGTGTATCCCTTAAGAACAGAAACAGGGCCAATGAGTTGAAATGCCTGTAAGTCAGATTACTGGCTCAACATGAGGGAAACTTTTTTGTGACTCTATATTATCCAGGACTGGGATGTCTGACTCATTTGGTGGTGAGCTTCTTGTCACTGGAAGAGTTCAAGTAGTGGCTGAATAGCTATTGGCAGGGAAGCCATAGAGGGGATTTAAACATCTATGGGATTGAAATTTCATGACTTTTAAAGTCTCGCTCAGGCCTGGACACAAGTTTGTAGGTTTTGGATTTTCAAGGTGATAAGTGAATCAGATTCAATATGTATGTCTATTGTATCTGTCACTGAGATGGATTTGAGTCATCATTTAGGGTAGTAGTGGCCATCGCTATTTAAATGCTCGTTGTTAGGTAGATTTTTAGAAAATTTTATCAGACCTTTTGCAAGAACATATATTTAATGTGCACTAAGGAACCAAATGATCAAAGCAGTCTCTCTGCAAAGAAAGTCCCTGTGCCCCATGGCTTCTGCCCATTCTGGTATTCTCATTTATACCTGTAGGTATTCAGATCAGACTTGCTCAGCATTAACTAACAGCAAGGGGGCAAGGGGACAAATACCAATACCTGCTCTCAGGGTCAGGGCTAAGGTCTGGGACCTTAAATTGCTCTCTGATCTGCCTTGTTTGCTTAGGTCAGCACAGGCTTGCTGGTTTTCTGGCCTTTAGGCATCTTGTGCTGTTCTTTCAACATTTTCACTATTCACAGTTGCTAATTTATCTTTTTTTGATATGGTCTTTTTTGGGTAACGTAAGACCCACATGATAAAAATGCAAATACAACAGAAAGATGTTCAGTTAAATGTAAGCCCCCTCTCCTAGCTAATGCTATGTCCCCCTCTCCAAAGACAACTGCTATGACCATCTTTAAGGCTTTTCCACAGTGAGTCTGTGCATACATAGACGCACATCTAGATATTTGTATGGTCTTGGAGCCTTCTATCTGGCTCTGTCCACCAGTTTGTGTGGTTTTCTGCTTATCCTTAGCTCCTCCAATAGTTAATTTCTCCGGACCAACCCTCTCTGGTAACCTGTCCTGGCTTCACTATTTTCTACTGCCCACCTATTTCCAACCTGCCACTCTGACCTGGTAAGACCTTAATCTGGGACAGGAAGAGGTAGAAATCATTATTTAGAAAGAGGAAAGCATTTCTAGTTTCTATTTCCATTCCATATTTTCTAACCCTGTAAAATTAAATTATGCCTGTTCATCTGCTACTGACTCACTGTATTCCATGAGCAAGCCATTTGCATTTTTCTTCACAACAGAATCTTTCTCTTCAGGATGCTGTGGCAACTAATGTCTTAAGATTCTCAGAAAAAGTCATAATAATAAAACCTTTCTATCCTAAGCATCCAAAATTGAATTGAGACTAAATCATAGAAAAATATTATTAAAGAAGCTAAGCAGTTTACAAACTCAGCAATGACATGTTGAAGATTAAACCCTGTAAGTTGGGAATTCATTTAGGGCACATTTGCATTGTGTGTTTCCAGACATGTTCACATACACAGTTCAACTAATGCATAACCACAGAATACACTGTGTTGAAGTATTTATGATATGGTAACATCACACAGATGAGGGAGCAATTAATTCTATTTGAGGAGTTGAGAAAAGGAGTGAGGGTAGAAGTGAGCCCACAGAATTTTGGAGTTGGAAGAAGCCTCAAAGATCAGCTAACCTAGGCTAAGTACCTTTAGCTGCATCCTTACCAAGTGGTTGTCTAGCCTCTGCTTTGAATACTTCCACTGACAGAGTGCTCATTATACATCAAGGAAGCATATTTCATTCTCTGGATGCTGTATTAGAAAGTTCTTCAGGCTGCACCAAAATCTATCAACCAGTATCTTCTACTATTGGTCCTAGATTAGATTTCTCAGGGCCACACAGGCCACGAAAAATTATTTGCTGGTATGAAAGCTCTTTATATACTTAAAAGCAATTCTAATGTCCTTCTCTGTCTAGAGTAAGGATTTCAGGTTTCTTTAGTGGTCATCAAATGACACAGTTTCCCACCCACCCATCGTCTGTGCAGGCACAAAAGCCTTCATATGGAGTAAAATGTGTCGAGTTCTTCTGTTGTGTCTTGTTCTTGGTCCAAATAAGTTCAATGAGGTGTATGAAAGGAACTGAAAATTTTAAAAATTGAAAAAATCAAATACAGAAGTATTTGAGAATGAGATAATAAAGACCAGTCTGGGCATGCAATTTCACAAACTTGCACTTGAATCGGTTAGGCTGATAGTAATGTCACATTAGAAAACTGAGGGTGACCTTCACCACGATTTGTAGAATGAAAATGTTAGGAAACCATGGACTCTGGGTCTTTTTTTTTTTCGAGTCAGAGTCTCACTTTGTCACCCAGGCTGGAGTACAGTAGCATGATCCTGGCTCAACGCATCCTCAAACTTCTGGTCTCAAATGATCTTCCCATCTCAGCCTCTCTAGTAGCTGGAACTATAGGTGCATACCCAGCAATTTTTTTTTTTTTTTGGTAAAGATGAGGTCTTGCTATGATACCTGCCCAGGCTGGTCTCAAACTTCTGGATTTAGGCAATCCTCCCACCTCAGCCTCCCAAAGTTCTGAGATTACAGCGACCAGCCAAGAAAAGTCCTTTAGCAATCAGCTAATGCAACTCCATCGTTTTACAGATGAGGAGACTGAGGTTTGAAGAGACAAGGGATACACACAGTGTCCCACAGCTAGTAAGTGGCAGAGCACAGACTAATCTATATCTTTTGATTCCCAATTCAGTGCTTTTCTATGTGAGTTTTTATAAATTGGGGCACAAGCAGGAGCCAGATAGTAAAAGGATATCCCTTTACCAGCTTCTCTGTCAATAAATTATATTTCACTTTGTAATATGTTTCAAAATTTATGGAGTTATATAAGAAAACTCTTAAGATTATTGGATTGATAGTCAAGGCATCCCTGCCACATTCACCTAAAATTTAGCATTTCCTATCTTTTTTGAGTTGGTTTTTTTTTTTTTTGAGTTGGAGTCTCACTCTGTCCCCCAGACTGGAGTGCAGTGGCATGCTCCCGGCCACCGCAGCCTCGACCTGCTGGGCTCCGGCGTTTCTTCCGCCTCAGCCTTCCAAGTAGCCGGAACTACAGGCGCGAACTAACACGCCCGGCTAATTTTTGATTTATTGTAGAGAGGAGGTCTCTCCAAGTTGCCTGGGCAGGTCTCGGACCCGTGAACTTAGGCAATCCACTCACCTAGGCCTCCCAAAGTGTTGGGATTACAGGCTGAGCCACCGAGCCCGGCTTTTTTGAGTTTTCAATTGATGTGAGCATCATTGAGGATAAGTCCCCATTATTGCAAGGAATTTGCACACTGAGTATCTCAATAACATGGATACAACATGGGAAGGCTGATAAAACATTTAGGAATAAGAATAAAAATATTGGTCATAATGCATATTATTGTGTGATAAAACACTAAATGTCATGCAATCGTATTATTGCAACATCCATCTAAACAGAAACTCAAAATGGCTGAATTCCTCCTGGCATATGTGCAATGTACACGAGTGTTCAAGTGTTGGAAATAAGGAACTGTTGCTAGGATTCCAGGGTATCTGAAGACACAATGCACACTCTGCAATTACTCAATGGAAATTTTTCATTTAAAAAACAAAGACAGTGCCAATCTCTAGATTTCACATTTATGCAGCCACTCGAAAGGTCACAATATAGCAGGCCTCCCATAAGTCTAGGTGTCTGTCAGTTGAGGGCTTCCAGGTGGGAACTATATTGACTGAGATGAGCCGCTGATCCTGTGTGGGGATGACCCAAGCCTGGTTTTATCTCTGTGAAGGACGTTCAGAGCCTTGTGAGGACTCAGTAGAGTGAAGAGTGAAAGTCTTCAAGTTTAAAGGTAGAGTCACTTATCATAGTTGTGTCTGCCAGCTCTGAATCTAGCACAGTACATAAGCTTTGCAGCCATTTTACCAGAAACCAGAGTATGTTGGTCTATCAGGGGTGCATCCTACTCCTAAATGGCCAAGGAAACTAGGAACTGTTTTTGAGAATATGCTTCTGTCAGTGATATGCTGTAGTCTGATCTCGGATTCCTTTACAAGAAAGTATTCATTACCAACGTGTGTATACATGGATGGAACCAACTCAGTTGATGCCTATGAGTGATATTTTGAGAAGTCCATTTGAACTCAGACATCTTTTCTTCCAGAAAACCTGTACCCATAAAACAATGAAAACTTAAAAAGAAAATTAACATTTGAGACAAAGGGTTATAGAAAATGTGCCAAATTCCCTTTAAAAAATGGGCTCAGCTCTACTTTCTAATTCTATAAGTTAGCATGCTTGATATATCCATGCCATCATTTATACTGTATTGATTTTATTGTCACAACTTTGGAAATATTCTGTCATGTATATTTATGACCACTCATAAATGTTCAGAATAATATTTAGAGCTCAAGTCTCTATTCAGAGTCAAGGAAATAGAGGGCTGTGTAAAGGGTTAAAACCCATTAATGGGCCCAATATATAGACCTAAGAAAACTAAGACAACTTGAAAAATCAAGTTAAAGAAGCCCCTAAATAATAGTAGTTCAACATAGAAACTTAAAAATGGAAAGCTGTGTAGCCCGAAGTGATGAATCCACTTGAAGGCCTTCATTTTTTTCTTCCAGGAAATGTCAAATGCTATGTTTGTAGAAGGAATTGACACAAGCATCCAGTTATACTAAGCATCAAGATTCTCTGAATAAGCAGATGACAGCTTTTGCGTATTAGCACGTCCTGAACATGTAACTCCCAGTTTTAGATACGAAGTTACTCAGATCATCAGGTCAGTACCTTGGGACTTACGAGTCTAGTTGTATTGGTCCCAGATGGGAAGTCAGTATGTTGTCTAACTCAAACTAGTTAAAGGGCTTTGCCTCTAGAAGGGTGTGGGAGAGAATGTGACTGTTTAGTTCCCATTTTCTTTATCCTGCATTAGAAACAACGCACAGAGTTGGCTGGAATTAGTGTTACTATTGCCCACAGCTGCTGAACTCTGATTTAACCAGATGCCATAGCTATAGCAACGAGGAAATATTGGAATTTTGAGATTAACATGCTACTGAAATTTTCTAAATATAGCACACTTTGTGGTGGGGTGCATATTGTAGGCATTTCCTTTATTTTTCAAATGACAAAGTAAATCAGGCTTTGGAAGTAAAGTTAATTTATTATATATGGTGGCGGCTAAAGTTTTCTTACTCCCTTGATCTATATCTATAAATGTGTGTTTTGAAACCAAATTAGATAAATCAGCTTGATTGTCTAAGGCACAGATAGAAATTGAACTGTCATAAAACCATCTTCAGATTTCTGTGGGCGTTGGAATATTTTTCTTTGAGATTTAGAGGAAAGAACCTTGGGCCAGGAGTTAGGAAACATAAGTCCCAGCCTCTATGATTAAGTTATTATGCAATCATGGGCAGATCTCAGGTCCCTCATTTTTTTGTTTTAATACAGGGGGTTGAACTCTTCATCTCTTCCATTCTAGGATTCCAGAATAGTTAGGGATACATTTCGCCTTGCTGTGGCTCTTGGGGGTACTTACTTATGCCCTGTGGAAACAGACAGAGATGTCCATTTCCCACTGATCCCTGGATTAGAATGGTGGGTGACATGTAAAAACTGGGGTTTCCTAGTAGGCTTTCCTCTGGTTAGGGAAATGTTCACTTCACTTTACAAACTCTATACTGGGTCTATTGGCTTCATCCTCCCTCAGTCCTCCTTTCCCTACAACTGAGCCTATATGGCGCCAATAATTAAGCCCAGCACCCTACTCCACTACACTTAGCAAGGCTCTGAGCCCCTTCCTATAGTCAAGAAATATTTAAAGGGTTCAGGGTCAGAGAGGCAGCCGGTCATTGATGTGATGTAGCTGCAAGCTGTTATCGGACTCTTTGCCTAAGTCCTAATAAATAGGTTATTCTCACCTTCCTGTGACCAAATCCGTGCCTTCTCTTCCATATCTAGGAGCTAATTGTCTGTAGGTTACCCACTTTCTTCCTTGCCTTGGCTTCATACTTGCTGTCTTTGTCCATTGAAGACTGGAATTCTGTTACTCTTTTCAGTCACTCTTCTTGGGGTCTGGGCTTTGGTCACTCCCGGAACTCTCTGGAATCACCCATATGCCCATCTGCAGAGATATCTGTCTATAGCTTGTGTCCAAGACTCCATGATGCCTCATAGACTACTAGTTAGCACAACACTTTGTCACTTACTATTGATCTTCATGGAAGCTGCTGCCTGCTTTGCCTGAACCTTTTCTTACTGTTTATTGCCAGACCCTCTTGGAGTGTGTTCTCTCTGCTCTGTTGGGACATTGCTCAGTCGCTCACATCTGGGTCTTTTGGACACAGATTATTAGTCTCTATTTCTTATCTCTTATTGGAGACCTTTACCTCAAAACCATCATATGGGCCTGCCAGGTCTCTGGATTTTATATTTCCCAGGTTGGTCCATTCCAACCCTAGCCCAGTTTCAAAGGTCAGTTTGCCCTACCTGAGCTCAACTTTGTGGGTCCATTCCTCAGAATGAAAGCAACTGTGTCCAGTTTCTTACCCACTATGCACCAGTTAACAAATAGTCTTGTGAAACTCTGTGGTCAATGACTTTGTAGGCTTAATTCAATTTAGGATTCTGAGGTGGTTGATGAGGGATAATTTTTGTATCTTTGCAGCCTAAGGTATGGGGAAAGTTACATCTGGGAAGTTTTGAACCTGCAAGAGAAAATTAGGTGTAAAGAGAGAAATGCTTTTGTGGCCTTTTTGGAAGCAAAGTTGTATATGAATTCAAAGTGGCATTGTTATTATTAGCGGTCCTCAGCCCAATAGTATTCAACTCCTTGCAAAGGTGCTTCTGGCTTGATGAAATAACCCTGAGTTCACAGCCTTATGACAAGGGCATGCATACTGGCTAGTTATGCGTCTCTGTGCTGAGGTCTTACTCTTCCTGATCCTCAGTTTTCTCATCTGTCAAATGAAACTTTGTGGAGTTGATATCTTTGCTCATCTATGAGTTCTCAGGTGGTGTCAATTAATATCAATTAATGGGCAGTAGATGTGAAAGTGTTTTAAAAATTATAGCATGTTAATCAGTCATCTTTTCCAGATGGGTGGGGTTTACAGACATGGATCTTCTTGTCCAGTATTGGTGGGCAGTGGAGATTGGAATCAATGTCCTGAGGGACTAGCAGGTCAGAATTAAGGCAAGTGGCCTGACATGGAGTTAGATGAGACTAGGGCAACAACACACAAAGCCAAGTTATTTGGGGAACCAGCAGAGCTGATGCATGAGAAAATTGGAAAGAGAAGAATTTCCTGAGTGGAGAGGAATTTCTTGAGCTAGGGTACTGGCATTATTTATTTATTTATTTAGGTGCCTGCTGTTGCTGGTCTAGCAGTTTAGACTCAAGTTATTCTGGAAGAAGTTAAAGGGTAAAAGAAGAGCATAGCAAATGTGAGGGACTATTATTATTATTATTATTATTATTATTATTATTGAATTGCAGTCTCATTAGATCACCCAGGCTGGAGTGCTATGGGACACTTACAGCCACCCCAGCATTGACGTGATGGGCTCCGGAAATCCTTCTGCCTCAGCCTTCCAAGTAGCTGGAACTACAGGAACGCGCTACCACGCTTGACTAATTTTTGATTTTTATTGTAGAGATGAGGTCTCGCCAAGTTGCCTGGGCTGGTCTCGAACTTTTGGGCTCAGGCAATCCACTTGCCTCGGCCTCCCAAAGTGCTGGGATTACAGGGTGAGCCACCAAACCTGGGCAAGGGACTATTATTATAAGATCTGGCCAGATTTAGGGACCAGACAAAAGCGTACAAAGCCAATGTCATTTACTCCAAGGTAAACCCAGTTCAAAGCAGAATAGTAGGCAGTCTAGACACTGCAATGGTGAATTTTATGTGTCAACTTAACTAGGCTGTGGTACCCAGTTGTTTTGTCAAACTCTAGTTTAGATAAGGGGTTTTTCAAGATGAGATTAACATCTACTATCAGTAGACTTTGAGTAAAGCATATTACCCTCCATAGTGTACATAGGCCTCATCCATTCAGTTGAAGGCCTTAAGATCAAAGATTGAAGTTTCACAAAGGAGAAGAAAATCAGCCTCAAGACTGTAATGTAGAAACCCTGACTGAGTTTCCAGGCTGCCTGTCCTGCCCTGGGAATTTGAGACTCAAGATTGCAATATCAGTTCTTACCTGAGTTTCTAGACCGTTGGCCTGGCTACACATTTCCCATTTGTCAGCCCCCACAATCACATGAACCAATTCCTTAAAATAAATCTCTCTCTCTCTCTCTCTCTCTCTCTCTCTCTCTCTCTCTCTCTCTCTCTCCTTCTCTGTTTCTCTCTCACCGTGTTCACACTTCTGCTATGTGAGGAGCAGTGTTTCTATCCTCCAGAGAATGTAGCATTCAAGCAGCCATCTTAGAAGTGGAGAAAGGACCCTCAGACACCAAACCTGCTGGCACCTTGCCCTTGGACTTCCAGCCTCCAGAACCGTGGGAAATAAATTTATGTTGTAAGTCAGTCTGTGGTATTCTGTTCTGAGAGCAACACAAAAGAGACTAAGACTATATTGGGTGTGTGTGTGTGTGTGTGTGTGTGTGTGTGTGTGTGTATTTCATATTGGTTCTGTTTATCTGGGGAATCTTGACTAAAACAGACATCATGAAGATGGCGATGTGGCTTTGAGCAGACACAATTGCAAGATTATGGAGATCCTTAGTGAGCTGTCATTATGAGTTCTTTCACCAAAGTTGCCAGTCAGTCACAAAGTATTAGTTAAATAATGCTCAAGTAATGATAATTAATTTGTAATTATTATGTCTACCAAGTGAATATATATTGTGCCATAGAGGTTTGTTGGTACAATTTCTATGGACTCATATTCCTGGGATGACAATTTAGAGTCTGAGTGGAAGACCCTCACTTTTCTTTCAGAGAAGCTTTATTCCCCTGAAGAGAGCACTGAAGGCTGGGCATCCTCCATCAGGGGGTGGGGATTCGACAAGAGAGGACCTCCATCTCTGTCAGGTTAATAATAAGATTAAGAGGGACTTTTTGATCTAATGGAGTCAGAATTAGTGGAGTCAATATCACTGAAAGTTAGCACTCCCATTTGGTCCAGTTCTTCATTGTAGACGGAAAGAGATGGTAACTTTCGAGAGGAGGTACCACTTTCTTAGGCCACATAGCAAGTTGGTGGTGCAGCCAGGCCTCACACTCAGCTCTCCTGATAATAACTAAGGAGTAAAAGAAATGAGAAAGAAAGAAAAAGGTTTTTTGATATAGAGGAATAGTTTGAATTCCCATGCACTTTTCTGCAAGCCATTGGGTGAACAATTGTCCCCAAGTCATAAACTGTTCCATTTTTCACAGTTGGATAGAGAGGAGAAAAGACAGAAGGGTCTGATAAACCAAATGAAGTAAAGTAGAAAACATATTTATAAGGGCTCGTCACTAAGTCACAAAATTGAAAATGATCTGTATAAATGAGTTTCATTGATGAGTAAATTAGCTCTCCTGTGGACTAGTGGCAAGGAAGCTACTGAGCTCAGGCTAACCACCTTGGGTAAAGTGTGTTTGCCTTTGTTAAAATAAAAGTACTCTGTTCTTGCTGCAGGAACATATTTACCTATTTATCCCCCATAGTTGTTCAGGAAGTTGATTATCTCCCATGAGCGTACTAAATTGAATTGATCAATGAACATAGCACATGTGTTTATTTTTTCTTGACTCTGATAGCTTCATCCATTAAATTTTTGATGAAGCTGTAAGTCTTTTAAAAAACATAAATTTAAAAAACACGCTGATAATTTATAATTACCTTGCTATGTGTCAGGATGAATCAGTAAAGGTGACTTACTTTCCTTTGCATTAAGTATTGTTGCTTTGTGCCCGTATTTTCCATTTAGGATTTAGGATTTATTAGTGTAAATCCCCTTATATATCACTGGAAGAAAGCATTACGAGTTGTATGGTATCAAATCCATATTAGGATAGATATGGAATTAAATTCAATCTAGGAGACAGTAATTGACCTATTAGGGCTTTCTATCTTTAATTTCTACTTCTCTTTGTGGGAAAGTATCTCATAATAAACCTTCATATTTGGGAATGCAGTGTTCTACAAATGGCATATATCATTACCAATGTACAGGGTTTTGCTGTACTTTCCATGAAGTCCCTGGGCTCTTCACTGAGATGCATCCTCACGGCGAAGCATCTTTCATGGCCAGGAGGAGAACATTAACCTCTGCTCCACTCCTTCCCTGTTTGGAGCACAGCATAGCTTTGATCAGCTTCTTAAAGAGCCTTCTGTTTACACCCTCTCGTAGATCTGCAGACAGTATTTGCAAAACACATTGAAATCTTTGACAGCAGGCGCCACTGGGGTGGGGAAGGTACTCGTCAGCTTTTTTTCCTTTGGTGTCTTTCCTTGTACTTTTTTTTTTCTTTTGAGGAGTGAAAACTGCTCCAGGTTGCTTCTGTGATCTCACCATTTTCCCTTTTTATTTCTTTATTCTTTTTCATGCCCTTTCCTTCCATCCCGTATACCCACTGATGGAGTGATTGAGTGACTTTCATCCATGCATCCCAGTATTTATTGAGTCCTACTCCATGCAAAGTACTGAGCCATGTAATGTACTGAGCCTTTAAAAAAATTATTTCTTTCTGGTATTGTTGTTCCTTTTAAAATTACAAGTTATACATATTTATGGTAAAATACAAATATTACCAAAAAAAAGTGAAAAAAAATCTTTCCATTTCAAGCCCCTAGTCTTACTCCTTTGGTATGACATCAGTAATAACTTATTGTATATCATTCTAGAAATTTTCTGTGTTTACAAGTGTGTATTCATACATGTATACACATAGGTACATGCACACATTTACTTATATATGCTTTCTTAGATTTTTCCACAGATTGGAACATGGTAAACAGTTTTGTACTTCTACTTCCATGTATATTTTTCCATGTTAGTACAGGCAGTCCTGCTGATTCCCTTAAAGGTTATATGGTTGAAATGTCACTTTAGGAAAACTCTGAGGTTTTGATGAGTTTTCTATAGATGGCACTAAAGATGGGTGATTTTTTTTTTTTTGAGTCGGAGTCTCACTCTGTCGCCCAGGCTGGAGTGCAGTGGCCGC
>NW_007247355.1:67819-76647 GCF_000164805.1 Carlito syrichta
CTCCCACCCTCCCACCCTTCTTGTCTTCACTGTCTATTGTTCCACACTGTATCATTTAGCTCCCACTGATAAGTGAGAACATGAGGTATTGACTTACTGTTTCTGAGTTGTTTCACTTAAGACAGCAGCCACCACCAGCTCCATTTATGTTGCTGCAAAAGACATGACTTCATTCTTTTTCATGACTGAATAGTCTTTTATTGTGTATATATACCACATTTTTTAGTCTGGTCAACTACTGGTGGACACTTAGGTTGATTCCATAGCTTGGCTATTGTGAATAATGTCACAGTTAGCATGGGAGTATAGGATGTCTCCTCAATATAATGATTTTGTGTCTTTTGGGTAGATACCTGGCAATGGAATTGCTGGATTGAATGGTAGTTGTATTTTTAGTTCTTTGAGAAATCTCCATATTGTTTTCCATGGAGGAGGTTGTACTAATTTACATTCCCACCAACCATGTATAAGCATTCTCTTTTTTCCACATCCTCACCAACTTGTGTTATTTTTTGTCTTTTTAATGGTAGCCATTCTGACTGGTGTAGGATGATATCTCATTGTGGTTTTAATTTGCATTTCTCTGATGATTAGTGATATTGAGAATTTTCCATACACTTGTTGGCCATTTGTATGTCTTCTTTTGAAAAATGTCTATTCATGTCCTTTGCCCGCTTTTTAATGGGGTTATTTGTTTTGTTGTGTGGTGGTTGAATTCCTTGTAAATTGTGGATATTAGTCTTCTGTCAAATGGATAGTTTGCAAATATTTTCTCCCATTCTGCAAGTTGTCTTTTCACTCTGTTGATTATTTCCTTTGCTGTACAGAAACTGTGCTCGCTTCAGCAGCACATATCCTAAAATTGGAAGGATACAGAGGAGATTAGCATGGCCTTGTGCATTCTGACACTTAAAGAATTCCGGTGGCTTGCAAATGCTTCGGGGAGATCAAATTAACTTGATTGGTTTCCTTTACTGAACATACCTTATGTCCACTTTGGCCTTTGTCCACTCTCCAGGTAGCTCCTAAACCAGGCTCCAGGGCTTGTCCCAACACTTGAAAATAGCTTCTTTTCTTCTTCTCCTTCTCCTTCTCCTCCTCCTCCTCCTCCTCGTCCTCCTCTTCCTCCTCCTCCTCCTCTTTCTCCTTCTCCTTCTCCTTCTCCCTCTTCTTCTTCTTCTTTTTGTATGCTTTCTCCTACAGCTTCAGCCTATATTTTCTGGTCTGGGTTCATCAGTTATAAAGTCCTTGCTTGTTTGAACATGTTCTGACCTCCCTAGCTTTCATTTTGACCATGAGTGATGCAATCCCTTCACTCAAAGATTCTAGCTCACCCTTATTTGCACACTCACTATACACAACATTTCCTTTAGTCCCTAGGGAAAAAAAACAAGGACGGTGCAATAATTATCTCCAAATAACAGATAAGGCGCAGAAAGGTTAAGGACAGTCTCTTAGGTGACACAGCTAGTAGATTGGAAGCAATGGAATTTGAGCCTGGGTTGATCTGACCCTAAAAGATGTGCTTTTAACCAGTGCATGTACCGCCTCCCTTAAGTCAGCAAGCTTTAGCTTTCCTACAAGCCTGTGATTCTACAAAGGCAAGCCACAATAGCCACTTTTTGGCATGTGTTGCATGGCGGCTTCATGTTAGAGGGTGGAGCTGAGTTCTCACATGCTGGAATAGGAGTGCAGTGGCACAATCACAGCTCACCCCAGCCTCAACCTCCTGGGCTCAGGCGATCCTTCTGCTTCAACCTCCTAACTAGCTAGGACTACAAGCGTGCACCACCATGCATTGTTATTTATTATAATAATAACAGTAATAACAACTATTATAGTATATGTAGTTAATACACTACTGGGGAGATAAATATTATTATTATTATTATTAGCAGTATTAGTAGTAGTAGTAGTAGTAGTAGTAGTCGTAGAGAAAAGGTCTAACTACATTGCCTAGGCTGGTCTTGAACTCCTGGACTCAAGCAATCCTTCCATCTTGGTCTCCTAAAACGCTAGGATTACAGGCCTGAACCACCATGCCTGGCAATAGGATTGCATTTTCTTACAAGTTTAACCATGGGAGGGATTTTGAGTGGGAAAAAGAATACTTCCTGTTTATAATTCAAGCTGAAAAGAGATTCCCACATTATGAAGCTCAGTTTTTCCTGTATAATGTCATTATGAAGCCCTTAGGTTGAATTACCAGCTATTGGGCATTTTTGTTCAATACCTTCATGCTCCAAATCACTTAGAGATACAGACTTGCAAGTCCTATTTTGACCCAAACCACTAATATACAAGAGGGTAAATATCTTTTATTTTACTTTCCTGAGTAGACCTCTCTGATTTTTCTATTAATGTTGCCCATCCTGAGTGTTGCCTTTTTGAAATCAGATTTGTCCAAACGAGGCATCTGAGAGAAGGTACATGGTAACTAGGAAACAATTTCTATCTCTGCTTCCTTCTGGTGGCTTCCAATCCTGGTTATCCAGCTGCCTTGCCTTCATGCTTTGGGGAGCTGTAATCAGAATGTGCTCATGGCCCAGTAACAGAGTTGGGCATTTTTAAGTCCCTTGGTATCCACAAGGAAGGTCATTTCAGATGTCAGGTAACTGTCCTTTATTTCTTCACTGTCTGGTAGAAATTTAATGGTTGCAAGAGTGTTTGTTTATTTTTAAGTTTTTAGTTTTATTCTGTTTTACTTTATTTTCAGCAGTGGAAAATAAGCCTGAAAACCTGGAAAGGGAACAGCCAAACCAATAGTAATTGCTCTGGTATTGTGGAGTATTCTCAGTCATAAATGTCTAGATGGTGTGTCTTTTCCAGTTCTAATCCAATCCATTTCAATGAATATTTGTTGAATGCCTGTGGTGAAGCAGATAAAGAGTGAGTAAGACATTTCTTTCACCCTCCAGGAGTTCACACTCCAATGAGAAATTGACTTGTACACTGTTAATTCTCATACAAAGAAGACAATAATGAAGGTCTATACAAAAGATTAAACAAGGTATTATGGGAGTATTGGAGGAGTAAAAATTATTTCTAATTAGGGAATCTGGAAAGATGCTGTCTGAAAGAAGAAGATTTTGGGACCTTGGTCTTAAAGGGTTGATTAGACTATTCCAGGAATACCTGGAGGTGAAAAGGAAGTTGAGACTGAAGAACCATACAATCTACAGGTATGTAAGCCCAAGGAATAAATGACAATCCTTCTACAGGATGGAGAGCACTATGAAATACAACTAAAGAGGTGAATCTATCCCAATTGACGAAAAACCTTGACTACTAGGCTAAGAGTTTGAACTTACTCTGTAGATGAAGAGGACTCTAACACCCACCACCCAAAATTATAGGGGTCTCTTCCCTACCATCATAGCCGTCAGTTCTTTCTCGGTGGTCCTTTTGTACAGACTAAATTCCCTCCAGTTACATTTCTATTCATTTATGAACATTCTCTATGAGAAACACTTGACTTGAAAAAATATGCCACATGAGGTGGATTTAAATGTCTCTGATATATGAATAATGCATTTAATGTATTATCTCCCCAGTAGTGCATGTAGTTACATATACTTTGTATAATAATTGACTAAGATCATGGTCAGTGTCGATATAAGCCAAGAGCTATATGTTCATGATCTGGGTGGTATTGCATTGGGAATTTATCCTACTCTGTTATATGTTCCACTCACTTTGAGCTTACACCAAACCAGTTCTAGTTCCTCCATCAGGTTTCTCTTTACTGGCTCTATTTATGGTCTTTCTCTGGTATTCCTATAAGAATGTCAGATTAAATTATACCAGATGCTTCCCTCTCTAAGATATGTTAACTTTGCTCCATCGTCTTTCACCATTCAGCTTGTCATCCTATCATGAACAGGAATTAGCTTCGTTTGGCATGATTTGTGTGTGAAGAATCTGTATTGACTACTGTTTATAATTCAGGTTTCCCCTAGATTCTCATAAATGACTGCCTTAATAATTGTCCTCACAGCTTACCAGATATTGAAATTAAATTTATGAGCTTAATTCCCTGAGTTCCCTGGGGATTTTTTTAAAAAGAAAAATGGAAAAAGGCAGCTTCATGACTCACAGGAACTCTTCCATAATAGCCAGCATGATAAAGAAAAAGACTTTTTTTTTTTTCAGGGAAGCAATTTTCGATTTTAGCCTTTCAAATGATTATTACAAAAATTTGAAAAATAATAAAATTTTTGAAATACTAAAAGACATCCTGTACCTTTTAAAACTATTTATTTATTGCACTCACACATACTTTTAAGTGCTATAACAGATGCCAAGAAATTGTTAATCCACAGTTTATAGTCCTTACTTCATGCTGGCAACTCAAAATTTGTCTTTTTATATTCGAATTGTTGCACACTTGAAAAATAGCCCAATAATGGCACTTTTAAAAAGGTTATTTCATAAGTACTGCTAGTCTGACATACGCTAAAGTATTGTTTCAGGTTGCCTCAGCAACCTGCCTGCCACAATTGTGGTTAACTCTACAATTTACTGATAATGCACTGACCTGAGACTTGAATCTTCCTTTTCCGAATGTAATGCAGGTGCACTGTAGGTAGGTTGTGGGTGGACCATAGCCACCTCCAAATCTTTGCAAATGACTGGCAAGAGATTGATAGCAAATAGTAACATGTTTAAAAATGGATGGATGCATAGAACATTGAACAACACCAAGAGCTTTAGTGCGGGTTAGGTTTCTGTAGTCGTCCAGTCAAGACTCTGCCTGTTGCTGAGGTTAAGAATGTGTGGAGCAACCAGTTTACGTCAGTCTTAGTAGAGAAGTCATTGATTTTCTCTGACTGAAGCAGTTTGGACCCAGTGAACAACGTGCTGATATTATAATCCTGATTCTTGATGTTTTATTGGAACGTGGGTGGACTGATACTAGCCCATTTGCAGGGGCTAGGTCTATAGGCAAATGTTGCTTAAGAGCTTTTTTGTTGTGTAATCTTTTTCAGTAGGTATGATGGATGTTCTAGAAGCTGTGTCACGATGCCTTTTGTGCTGTGCATTCATCGCTAAAATACCCGGGTTTTTGACTTTTTTATGTGAATGTTTTTATTCCAAAGACTGCCATCCAGGGTCATGCAGCAACCAAGCGATGAACAAATATGTCACAATGCAATCCCCGTCTGGGATGGTATTTAGAATGAGAGAACATGCATTAGTTACCTACCAACTTGACAAGAATGGATTCCGAACCTAACACACCACAGCCTCTCTTCTCACCAGTGTGTTTCTGGAAAGGCAAGCCAATGGTGATCTCCTTAGCGTTTGTTAGTGGGAGTAAGTCTTGGGTTTCAGGATAAAGTATTTGGATGGCATTTTAAGAAGCCATTTCTTTTTTGATAAAGTAGAAAAAAATCTCCATCTGAGTCTATGGTACAGTCTGTTCTCTGGATGAACACAAAGGCGCGCTCTCTCACATTTTTCTGATATTTATTCTGCAAATCAGCTGCATGAGCCCCTGCCACTCTTCTGAATAAGCTTCCAGGCATTACCTGCATGCTGTGTTCCTGTGGAGGGATGGCAGTAATCTCTGCTAAGATAAACGGGAGCTTCTGTGGATAAAGCGTAAACGCAGTGAAGTGTGTGTGGCTGTAAGATTTAATACCTCTACAGGTAATTTTTTTGGAGGGGGATCTGGCATTTAATCAAATCCAGAGTCATTATGTAAATTTAATCACCTTGCAACACACTAGTAATTTTATTATCTCCTTTTCATTTGACAGTGCTTAGATACAATTTGAGCTTGGAATTCCAGAGGTAGGGCACTGCTGATTGGAAGCGTATTAAGGAAAATGTACTGTGGAAATGAGATAAAACCGTTATTCTTGCTATTGATTGTCATTCTCGTATGCGTACAGGTGTCCAACAAAGGGTTTTAGAATACAGTCTGCCTGTTTAAAGTTTTCCACCTTTCTTAAACCCAGCAATGAATTACAAACACCCTGTATGAACTGGACTGTATTAAATCTACTCCTGTCAAATGGAAACCTTTACACAGAGTGAGATATGATTCAAACTGTCTTTGACACAGGGGCCTTTACACTTGTGTAGCCTGTTTTGGCTTGGCCTCTGGTCAATGTAATACTGTCTTAGGTTGGATTATTTATACCATTAAGGTTTACTTATGATTAAATACAGTATTTCCATTCATCAGCACCAGTTCTGATAGGTGTTTAAAAAGTGCAATGGGGTTGATCATCCTGAATAGACAAATTACCCATTAACACACGACTGAGGAAGAAAGAACCCGGTCAACTTGGATTTCCCAAAAGGCACAAGGACTATTTGACCCTGTGATCCACACTCCTGATTATATCTTAATAAGAATAATAAAGCTAAATACTGTATCTGTGATCTTAAGAGTAAAATTACAAAGAAGCAAGAGGGGAGACATGTTACTGTGTTAAACTGACCTTACTAGGGCAGAAGAAATGGTATTTTTAGTGTCTTTTCTTTATTCCACTTTTCTGTTTTACTTTCTCCACTTTTTATTATTGTTTTTAATTTGGAAGAACTTGTGAGAATATATCTTCCCCTGAAGACAAAGACTCCATATGCTCCCCTATCCCTATGTTGGCCCCTGGTCAACCAGGAAGTATGATGTCACTCCTTTTGTTTCTTGTATGCATGGAAGTCAAGACTCAAGCAAATGCCACTAATTCAAGTTCAACACAGATGACCAGGTTTCCCCTATCTAGAGTACTACTTATTGCAGAGAAAACTTTGCTTCTTTCCAAAAGCCCATAATAACTCTTTGACTCATAACATGGCTTCATAATGGGAGGTGAAAATGGTGTAATCTGGGATTAAGATTGAAGATTACTATCCATTTTCCCATTGAGCTGATTATCTGTTCTCTGTTTATCACTGGTGCCTCAGTTTTCTTATCCTAAAATGGAGATAGTGAATACTACCTATCTTCAAAAGTTTGTACAGGATTCAGTGAGACATTGGATGTGAAAGTATCTAGCACTAAGTTTGGCACAGAGCATATGCTCAGTGAAGGCAAGTTGAATCTGAATGATCTTCTGAGGATTAAAAGATTATAATCCAGGGTCCGTATGCAACCATAACAATGGGGCCACTATGCACAATCGCAGTGAGGGTCTGAGTCAAATGAAAATATTTGGGCTTTAGCTTAGGTGTCCCCGTTTGCGGGTTTCAGTTGATAAAATAATCCCTCCTTTGTGACAGCATCGTGCAAAAACAGGATCATATATGTACACATGCAAATATGTGGTTTGTGGTAAAAGAGTATATCAAAGAATCGCACCGTGAAGAAAGAGAAATACTGAGATTGCTGTTAGGGAAAACTCTAATTTGGCTAAAACATGTTGTGTGACTTTAGGAAATGGGCTTCCTCGCTCAAAATCTCCCCCCACCGTCTATTCATCCATCCAACTATCCACCTACTCATGCATTCAAGAAGCGCTTATGAAATATTCACTTCACCATGCTGAGTACTGGTGATAGCAAGATGGATATGATACTTTACCTCTTCTTAAAGAGCTTACACTCTAGTTGAGGAGAGAGACAAGCAAACAGATAGTTATGAAACATTGCCAATCTATCTGTGCTGCTATGACAAAATATTGTAGACTGGGTAATTTATAAATAATAGAAATGTATTGCTAACAGTTTATTGAGGCTGGGAAGTCCAAGGATGAAGGTGTCAATATATTTGGTGTCTAGTGAGGGCCCTCTACTTCATAGGTGACCCTTACTTGCTGTGTTCTCACGTGGTGGAAGGGGCAAGAGACTAACAAACTCTCAAGCTTTTTAAAATAAAAGCAGTAATCTCATGGGTGAAGGTTAGACCCTCAGGACCTCATCACCTCCTGAAGCCTCAACATTTTAATATTATTGCTTTGGGGATTAAGTTTTAACATATAAATTATGGGAAGACACAAACATTCAGATCATAGCAAACGTTATTTTAAAATGTGACAAAAGTATGCATAGGGTATTATGAAAAGAAAAAGAAGGTCCCTTTTCTAGCCTGTAGTGGGAGTAAGTGGTCAGAAAAGATTTCAGGAACAGGTGGTGCTTGGGTTGTCTTAAAGGGTAAAAGGGTGTTTATATGGTGACGTAAGTTGGAAAAAAAGGGTGTCTAGGCTGGGAGCAAAACTTGGGTTCTGATGCTCTGCAATTCCTGTACTGTCCCATACTGATTAGAACTGACAGGCATACATGAATGTAGGCTCAGCTCTTCTTTGCAACCTACCAGATGAGTTCAGAACACATCTGTAAAGAGCTAGAAAGTAAATATTTCAGGCATTGAGGGCCATAAGATCTCTGTTGCGACTACTCAGCTATGTAGTACTATCTCATTGTGGTCACCATCATGCATTTTCCTAAGAGCTAATGATGTTGAAAATATTTTTTGTCCTTATTTGCTATCCATACATCTTCTTTGTTGAAATATCTATTCATATATTTCCTCCATTTTCTAATTTGATTTTCTTCTTATTGTTGAGTTTTGAGAGTTTAGAAAATTATATTCTAGATACAAGTCCTTTGTCAGATATGTGGTTTGAAAATATTTTCTTCCAGTCTGTAGCTTATTTTTTCATTCTATTAACAGTGTCATTCACAGAGAAAAACCTTTTTAATTTTGATAAGTTTATTTTACCAATGTCGTTTTTATAAACCATGCTTTGAGTGAACTCTTCAACTATGAATATTTTCTTCTATATTTATACCTGTAAGGTTTTTTTAATCAATTTTTGTATTATGATTTTGTGGGGTACAGTTAAGGGTTAGGTGTACAATTATGTTTCATTCAGGCA
>NW_007247355.1:77003-142895 GCF_000164805.1 Carlito syrichta
ACCACATTTTTTAATCCAGTCCTCTTTTGATGGGCAGCATGGTTGTTTCCAGGTTCTTGCTATTGTGAACAACGCTGCGATAAACATCCGTGTACAGGTATCTTTTTTATAGAGTGATTTGAGTTCTTCAGGGTATATTCCCAGTAGGGGGATTGCGGAGTCATATGGGAGGTTGATATTTAGAGCTTTTAGGAATCGCCACACTGCTTTCCACAGAGGTTGCACTAGTTTACACTCCCACCAACAGTGAAAGTTTTATAGTTTTATGTTATATGTTTAGATCTATGATTCACCTTGAGTTAATTTTTGTATAAGGTGTGAGGTTTGGTTGAGGGTCTTTTTTTTGAGTTGGAGTCTCACTCTGTTGCCCGGACTGGAGTGCAGTAGCTGCTTCCGGCCACCGCAGCCTCGACCTGCTGGGCTACAGCGATCCTTCCGCCTCAGCCTTCCAAGTTGTTGGAGCTAGAGTCGCACACTACCACGCCCGGCTAATTTTTTTTATTTATTGTAGAGATGAGGTCTCGCCAAGTTGCCCAGGTGGGTCTCGAACCCGCGGGCTCAGGCAATTCACATACCTCAGTCTCCCAAAGTGCAGGATTACAGGCTGAGCCACCAAGCCCGGCGGTTGAGGGTCTTATATGTATGGGTGCATGATGATTTCAGCACCATTTGGACTATCATTTTAATATTTTTTTCTATTGAATTGCCTTGCCTTCTTGTCAAAAATTAATTGGCTATATTTATGTGAGTTATTTTCTGGACTCTAATCTGTTTTATCGATTTATGTGTCCTTCCATATGCTGCTACCACACTGTCTTGATTACTGTAGATATCCAGTAAGCCTTAAAATCAGATAATGTTATATCTACAATTGTATTCTTCTTCAAAATCATTTTAGTTCTTTTTATTCCTTTGTTTTTCACGTGAATTTTATATTCCACTTCTCTGTGAATGCAAAAAAGTTCTGTTGGGATATTAATTAGAATTGCATTACATCTATATATCAGTTTAAGAATAATTGACATCTTTATTACATTATTTCTTTCAATCCATGAGCATTGTTTATATCTCTTTTTTTAGACCTTTTTTGTTGTCTTTCATCTGTGTTTTATGATTTTTAGGATACAGAGTCTGTATGTTAGACTTATATCTAAGGATTTAATTTTGTTTTGAATATACATATATATATTTATATATATATATAAATATATATATATTCTGGTGTCCAATATTACATTGCTACTATATAGAAATATGCTTGAATTTTATGTGTTGACATATTCTACCACCTTGATTGCACTCAGTTGTTATTTTTAAGAGGTTGTTTTTGGTCAATTCCTTGAGATTTTCTGTGTACACAGTCATGTTGCATGCAAATAATACACATAGGGAGTTTTCTTTCTTTCCAATATTTATGCCTTTTATTCGTTTACTTTTGCCTTATTGCATTGGCTAGTGTGTCCATTATGATGTTGAATAGGTGGTGAGAGAAGATGTCTTAAATTGTTACCAGTCTTAGGGTGAAAACATTTATATTTTCACTATTAAGTATGATTTTTTTTTTTGTGGTTGGTATTTGTTATTTTGGAGATGCTCTTTATCAGATTGAGAAAGTTTGCTTAGTATACTTGCATTCACAGTTTGCTGAGTTTCTTTAAAAGATTTTTAGAAAGGTCAAAACATTCTTTTTTAATTTTTTTTTAATTTTAAAGATGTGGGATACAATTCAGGGTTAGGTATACAAATGTTCATTATGCAGGTACCCTTGTTGATGAGGTATGCCCCCCTTTCCCCAGGCAGATTCCCACTACTGCCAATCCCGCTTTCCTGCTCCCCTTCCAGCAGTTTCCCACTACTGCCAATCCTTTTCCTACAGTATTATGATGATTGTTTAAGATCCGCCTATGAGTGAGAGCATGTGATACTCAGTTCCTTGTTTCTGTGAAAGATCACGCAGTACTATAGACTCTAAGTTCATCCAGGTTGCTGTGAAGTTCATGATTTTGTTCTTCTTTATGACTGCATAATATTCCATCGTGTATATGTACCATGTTTTTTTAAAATCCACTTGTTTTTTGATGGGCAGCACAGTTGGTTATGTGTTCTTGCTACTGTGAACAATGCTGCCAATATACGTGTGCAGGTATCTTTTTTATAGAGTGATTTGAGTTCTTGGTATATTCCCAGTAGGGGGACTGCAGGGTCGTATGGAAGGTTGATTTTTAGATCTTTTAGGAATCGCCACACTGTTTTTCACAGAGGTTGTACTAGTTTACGCTCCCACCAACAGTGTAGAAGTGTTCCTTTTCATTGTATCCTCTCCAGCATTTGTTGTTTTTTGAGTTATTGATGATGTTTGCTGAGATTTTTTAAAAAATCATTAATAAATGTTGACTTTTGTCAAATGCTTTTTCTACATCAATTGATACTAGCATGTAGCTTTTCTTTTTTGACTTCTAATATAATAGATTATATTGAAGGCATTTTTTAAATTATTGAAGTGACCCTGCAATCTTGTGATAAATTCCACTTGATTATGGTGTCTGAAAGGACCTATGATAAATCCCCAAATATATATATATGTTCTTATTTTATTTCTTTTTATTCTACAATGTAAATTTGTAAAGGTGCATTTGGGTACTGGGGAAAGGTTGAAGAGACAATGCTGGGAGGTGGAAGGTATTTTGCCTGAATGAGGAGCCAAGGAAAGCAATGGAAGTTAGGGGAAATAATTTAAGAATTGAGCCATGAGCTGGCCAAAAGTGAGCTGGTCCATTGGCTACAACTATTGAGTGAATTCCTGGTATGTGCCAAGTACAGCAGTTGACAGAGGCTACAGGGTTCTAAAAAGAGTCAAAGTTGAATAACAAAGAAAGAAGCCTTTTGAAAAGCTTGTATCATGTTGGGAACGACAGGTGAGAAGGTTTGTGCATTCTGGGTCTGAAATTGGGTTGATTGGCACTGAACCCAGGATCCAGGTGGCTGCCTGGAGCAGTCTGAGATCCTTCCTGAGAGCATGACCTGCTGGTGAGTAAAACAGATAAGAGTAGAAAAAGCTAGAAGAGGTGGCCTCTGTGGCTTATCTGGCACCTGCAATTTGACTAGATGTATATAATCTGTGTCTTAAAATCCTTCACGCTGGGTGAGGCAAGCCAATATGCAACCAACAGACACTGAGATAGGTCTGTGGGTTGAAAAAGAGAGAGAGAGAAAGAAGGAGGGAGGGAAAGAGAGAGAGAGAGAGAGAGAGAGAGAGGAATGAGAGACTCTCTTCAAAACTGGTGATTTACATTGAGATACCACCTAATGCCAGTAAGAATGGACATCATTAATAAAACAAACAACAACAGATGCTGGCGAGGATGTGGAGAAAAAGGAACACTTTTACACTGATGGTGGTAATGCGGACTAGTAAAACCTCTTTGGAAGACAGCGTGGCAATTTCTGAAAGAACTAGAAATTGACCTTCCATATGACCCAGCCATCCCCCTATTGGGAATATACTCAGAGGAACTCAAACCATTCTACCAAAAAAATACCTACGCACACATGTTTGTTGCAGCTCTATTCACAATAGCAAAAACATGGAATCAACTGTGCTGCCCATTGAAACTGGACTGAATTTTAAAAAGTGGTACATATACACAATGGAATATTATGAAGCCATAAAGAAGGACAAGCATATGGACTTTGCAGCAACTTGGACGGATTTAGAGTCTATCAAACTCAGTGATCTGTCACAGAAACAAAGAACAGAGCTCCATATGTTCTCACTTATCAGTGGACCTTGAACAATTATCATAATACTTTAAGAAAGGGATTGGCAGTACTGGGAAACTGCCAGGGGAGGGGAGGTAGAATTGGCAGTTGAGGAAAACTGCCAGAGGAAGGAGGGACACACCTCATCAACAAGGGTACCTGCATAATAACATTTGTATACCTAACGCTGAATTGCACCCCACATCTTTAAAATTTAAAAAAAAACCTGATGGTTTGATCTTACTGATTCTTTACTATGTTCTTTATAATGCCACAGGCTTAGGCAAAGATACCACATCTGATCTCCTCTCAGCTACAGTTGGGTCAGTATCTCCATCCATGGATTTCTGTGGGTGCTCTGGCAACCTGAGAGTTGGTTTTAGCAAAACCAACGTGACCATCATTTTTTTCAGTATTTATGTCAGTAATTCTCAACAATGGCTGCACATTTAAGCATCACCAGAGTTTAGGACCAGCTTCATAGACATGTGACCAGTGTATTTACACAGTGCGCTGTGCCCATAAGGGAGCCCAATACTGGCTGTTTAATGTTTTGTGGTTGCCACTTGAAAATTTTAATTTCATCTTCGAAACTGTGTTTTGTAAGCGAAGTCCAATGGCACATTGGGACTTGAACTGGGGGCTTATAGTGTTGATTCATATATGATTCTACTTCTCACTACCTCCCCTCATCTGGAAGATGGGATTTTAGCGACCACTCGATTGATTTCTGGTGCTGTGGGCCATACTTCGGCCTTCCCTCCCATCCGTGTTCTTCCATCACTAGCAGGAGCCTGGATGTGGGTGAAAATCGTGAATGCACACCACAACCCCTCTGGGTCAGGCTTGATATTGACCATCTCTGCTCTTGGCTAACAGCACTAGCACATTTAATGGGAGATTCAGTGGCAGCAAGTCTCTTGCCCACCCCTGATCCAAGAACTTAGTCTACCCTGGTGGAGAGGTTGTTATATTCTTGGAGGTTGGTTACCTATCTGTGGGATGGGGTGGTGGACTCATGGGAAGAAAGATACCTGGCTCAATTTCCCTGCCCTCTGACAAGGGCACAGCATGTTATTCTGGTAGCTGGTGAAAGAGGGAACCCAATAGTTGTTAGGCCCTACCACACACACACACAAGACAAAAATCATGGGGTGGGGCTTTTGGGTACCTGTAAGAGTCTACCCGTAGTCCATGAGTGAGTATCTCCATGGCCAAAAGCATATCATTTGGGCCTGCTTCATGTCTGGAGGGACCCTCTCTTTCTCCTTCCAACCTTCCTGAGTCTGGCTTGAGTTGGCTTCTTCTCTACAGCTCAAGGTACCTTCAAGGGATGAAGTATGAAATACAAGTTGTATATAAAAACAGGCACATAGACCAATGGAACAGGATAGAGATTCTGGAAGCAAAGCCTCAATTTCTCAACCAACTCATCTTTGACAAAGCCTCCAACAAAAACTACTGGGGAGAGGAAAACCTATTCAGTAAAAGGTGCTGGGAAAACTGGTTGATCACATGCAGAAGACTGAAACAGAACCCCTACCTATCACCACACACAAAAATTAACTCTAAATGGATCAAAGATCTAAACGCAAAACCTCAAACTATAAAAACCTGAGAAAACTCAGGAGACACCCTTATGGGAACTGGAACTGGCAACAAATTCCTACTCAGAACCCTAACGGCCAATACCTTAAGAAATAAGATAGACAAGTGGTACCTCATCAAATTAATGAGCTTCTGCAAAGCAAAAGAAACCATCAAGAGAGTAGGTAGACATCCCACAGAATGGGGAAAAATATTTGCCAACTGTATATCTGACAAAGGCCGAACATCTAGGATCTACAAGGAACTCAAAAGCGCCAAAAGGAAAAAAAGTAAACAGCCCCTTTAAAAAGTGGACAAAAGACATGAATAGACACTTCTCAAAAGAAGATATACGGGCAGCCAACAGACACATGAAAAAGTGCTCAGCCTCACTCATCATCAAAGAAATGCAAATCAAAACCATATTGAGATACCACCTAACCCGTGTAAGAATGGCCATCATTAATAAAACAAACAACAACAGATGCTGGCGAGGATGTGGAGAAAAGGGAATGCTTCTACACTGCTGGTAGGAATGCAGACTTGTGCAACCTCTCTGGAAAACAGTCTGGAGATTTCTGAAAGAACTAGAAATTGACCTTCCGTATGACCCAGCAATTCCCCTATTGGGAATATACCTGGAGGAACTCAAATTATTCTACGAAAAAGATGCCTGCATACGTATGTTTGTTGCAGCTCTATTCACAACAGCAAAAACATGGAACCAACCGTGTTGCCCATCAAAGCTGTAATGGATTAAAAAAATGTGGTACATATACACCATGGAATATTATGCAGCCATAAAGAAGGACAAATATATGGACTTTGTAGCAAATTGATTGGATTTGGAGTTGATCATACTCAGTGATTTTTCACAGAAACAAAGAACTGAGTGCCATATGTTCTCACTCATAAGGTGACCGTGAACAATTATAATGCAATAAGAAAGCAACTGTCAGTAATGGGAAACTGTCAGGGGAGGGTGGGTGGGACAGGCAGTTAAGAGAAACTGCTAGGGGAGAGGGGCATACCTCATCAACAAGGGAACCTGCATAATCAACGTTTGTATACCTAACCCTGAATTGTACTCCACATCTTTATCATAAAATAAATAAATTTTTTTAAAAAGAAATACAAGTTGTGCAATTTTGGTGATTCTGCATATGAATTAAATGCTCTGATATTTTCATTTAAAACTAGCAATGCACAATCTAAACAGTAAAATACTTGTTAATAAATAAGTAAACTTTTATTTATTCTTTACTTAGAATGACGTTGAATAGCAAAGAGAAAACACCATGACAAGTTGAATGAGAAACCACAGAAGGAAGAAAAAAATCCTTGTATTTTATTACCTTTAAAGATACTTTCCCCTGCTTTTGAAACAAGACATTCACGTTTTCATTTTGTATTGGGCCCCACAAATTATGTATCCAGTCTTTCTTGGGGGTACAGTTAAAACATATGGGTGCATCCAAATTAATTAACATTGGATAAGGCTCCAGGCATCTGTATTTTTAAAGGCACCACAGAGAATCTGTCATAGAAAGAAATTATAAATAAGCAAAGAAGAATAGCTGAAATAAATTCTGTGGTACTAGATTAGAGTCAGAGATAGCCAAATAAAAAAAACCATATAAACATCTATTTGTAAAGATAAATGGATATATAAATAAATTTTGATATGATATTGTCTTGTTCCTCTCAGGCTGCCATAGCAAAATACCTTAGACTGGGTAATTTATAAACAATGGAAACATGTTGCTAACAGTTCTGGAGGTTTAGAAGTCCAAGGTCAATGTGCCACCAGATTCTGTGTCTGGTGAAGGTTATTTGCTTCATAGATGGTGACTTCTTGATGTGTCCTTAAATAGTGGAAGGTGCAAAGGGTTAACAATCTCCTTGAGGCCTTTTTAATAAAGGCACTAATTTCATTCATGAGGGTTCTTTAATTGTCATTAAATCATTTAATCACTTCCCAAAAGTTCCGACCACTTAATATCAACACATTGAGGATTTGACTCAACATATATATATATATCCTTATGTTTTATTACATTTAAAGACACTTTCTGCCACTTTTTAAGCAAAGCATCCACATTTCCATTTTGCATATGTGTGTATAGTTGGCCCTTTTAATCCACAGGTTCATACAGGTTCATCATTCGCAGATTCAACTTACTGCAGATTGAAAATATTTGAAAATAAAAAAAACAATAAAAATACAAAGAAAAAAACAGAACAGTATCAGAGCAATCTGCACGGCATTTACATTGTATTAGGTATTATAAGTAATCTCAAGATGACTTAAAATATATGAGGGGATGTACATAGGTTACATGCAAATATTATGTCATTTAATATAAGAGATGGGTGTATTCATGGATTTTGTTATCCACAGGAGATCCTGGAACCAATTCTCTGTGGATATCTAGGAATGACTGTATTCCATTGCTCTGTCCACTGGAAGGCTTAGCAGCAACAGTATTCAAATAGAATTAAGCTCACCTAGAGCTTCATCTTGTTGCCTAAATACCATTCTCAAATAAAGAATAATCAGGCCTTGTAGAAGAAGTAGCTGAAGAGAGAGAGAAAGAAAACACCACTGTAATAATTTCAGGAGGCAAGATATTTGCATAGCTTCAAAGTATTACACTCTCAATTTTTATTAATTGCTGTGGTAGTTTTAACATGTGACCACAAATTATTTGATACTCCTCCCTTCAGGTGCTGAAAATTAATTTCCCTTTATTGAGTGTGGGCTGGACTTCCTAACTCAGTTCTAACAAAGTATGTAAAGGGAAATGTAGTTGTTTTACTATTTATTATCTATATTTTCTATTTAATATATATGTAAAAGAATGGAAAAAGATATAGACATTATTCACAGGAAAGTAGGATTGGCTGTGCCAAGAAACAGAGCTGCAAGATATGTGAAGCAAGATTGATAGAACTGAAAAGAGAAATAGACAAATTCATCCTTAGAAGTGGAATCTCCAAAGCCCTCTTTTAACAACTTATAGAACAATTAGAAAATCAGTAAATACACAACCATAAAGAAGAACAAAATCATGAACTTCGCAGCAACCTGGATGGAATTCGAGTCTATAATACTGAGTGATCTTTCACAGAAGCAAAGAGCTGAGTATCACATGTTCTCACTCATAAGTGAATCTTGAACAACTACCGTAAACTGAAACAAAAGGATTGACAGTAGTGGGAAACTGCGGGAGGAAGGGGGGCGGGGAGGTGGGACTGATTGACAGTAGTCGATATCTGCCTGGGGAAGGGAGAGCACACCTCATCAACAAAGGTACCTGCACAATGAATATTTGTATATGTAACCCTGAATTGTACCACACAGTTTTAAAAATAAAATAAAATATAAAAAAATTTTAAAAAAGAAAATCAGTAAAGATATAGAAGAACTCAACAATACCATTAAGCAACAAATTCTAATTAATATTTATTAAAAACCTTTACAACAGAAGAATGCACATTCTTTTCAAGCATCCATGGAAAATATTTCAAGATAAAGTATATACTGTACCATAAAATAACTTCAAGTTAAAAAGAATTGAAATTAACAGAAAGGTACTATGAAAATATCTAAACACCTGGGACTAAGCAACACACTTCTCAATAATCCATGGGGCAATAAATACATTGAACAGAGGGAAAATAAAACAGTATGTCCAAAATCATGGAACACAACTAAAGCAGTAATGAGAAGAAAATTTATAGCAGTAAATGCTTACATTATAAAAGAGGAAACATACTATAAGATCAGGAACAAGGCGAGGATTTCTGACATCATCACTCTTATCCAACACAGTATTGGAAGTTCTAGCCACTATAATAAAGTAAGAAAAATAAATAATCGACATACATACAAATTGGAAATGACAAAATAAACCTCTCCCAATTTGCAGGTGACATGATTGCCTATGTAGAAGGTTCTGAGGACTCTACAGTAAAGTTTCTAGAAGTTTTAGTCTCTAATAAGTGAGTTCATTAAAGTTACAGGATACAAGATCAACACATAAAAAAATCAAGTGTATTTTCAAATACTAACAATGAACATTTCAAAATCAAAATTGAAAACACAATACCATTGATAATTGCTACAAAGAAAAGGAAATACTTGGATATAAAGTTAGTCGAACATATAATAAAACATATATGTGATGTGTATGCTGAAAACTACAAAATGGTGAAAGAAATCAAAGAAGACCTAAATTAATGGGGAGGTATATTGTGTTAATGGATTGGAAGACTCAACCTACTAAAGATGTCAGTTCTGCCCTAAATTGATCTATAGATTTAATGAGATTTGTATAAATATCAGCAAGGACTTTTGTAGACATAGATAGGTTTATTCTAAAGTTTATGTGATGTCTCTCTTTATTCCTGATAATCTTCCTTGTTCTGAATTCTGCTTTGTCTGAAATTAATATACATAATTTTTGTTTGTTTGTTTTTTGTCAGAGTCTCATTCTGCTGTCCAGGCTGGAGTGCAGTGGCACACTCACAGCCACCACAGCCTTGACCTGCTGGGCTCAGGAGATGCTTCTGCCCCAGCCTTCCAAGTAGCCGGAACCACAAGTGCGCACTATCACTCCTGGCTAATTTTCAAAAGTTTTATTATAGAGAGGAGTGTCACCAAGTTGCCCAGGTGGGTCTCGAACCCGCAGGCTCAGACAATCCACTTGCCTCGGCCTCCCAAAGTGCTGGGATTACAGGCTGAGCCACTGAGCCCGGTCAATATTTTATTGTGCCTTCATGTATCCCTTTCTCAGTTTTTTCCTTTCTTTCTGCCTTCATGTATCCCTTTCTCAGTTTTTTCCTTTCTTTCTGTATAACTGAAGTTCTGACCTCTGTTATTTTTCCCCCTGAATAAATTCGCTTATCACTTCTTGTGAGACAAGTCTATTTTCATTTTCCTCAGTTTTTGTTTTTCTGAGAAAGACGGTGTCATTTTCACTTCTTAAGAATAATTTTGCTGGGTATAGAATTCTGGGTGTGTGTGTGTGTGTGTGTGTGTGTGTGTGTGTGTGTGTGTGTGTGTGTGTTCTTTCAAGACTAAATATTTCCCTCCACTCTTCTTTTTTCCATGGTTTCTAATGAGAAGCCTGATGTAATTCTTATATCTTTATGTTTCTCTCTCTCTCTCTCTCTCTCTCTCTCTCTCTCTCTCTCTCTCTCTGTCTCTTGCATTTCAAAGCCTTTTTATTTGTCTTTGGTACCTGCAGTTTTGATAGAAGGGACTGGAGTAGAAGGAACATCCATCCCTAGCTGGGATAAGGCTCTAGTAAAGTCTTTTCCCCTGTAAAATAGTCTTTTCTTATGGAGAAGGCTCTGGGTGTGTTTTACAATGATTATTTCTTACTCTCCCTGTCAGATCCAAGAAAAAATTTTATTCAGATCCTTACTGAATAATTTGGTGGATTTTTGAAGTTAAAGCCAACAAAATTTGGGGAATGCCCCCTTATCTGCAATCCTGAGTTTTTTAATTCTCATAACAGTCCACACCCAGCCTCTAGAAATTCACTGCAATTACCAGTTTTCATGTTCCTGTCAGTTTATTATTCCAGTGACTTCTGCTTCAGAGAAGCATATTGCAGTTGTGTCTTTCTGAATGCTCCTGGCTTTCCAGATTTTAAGGTGGTGGTTTGTCCTACAATCCTTCGGATGGATTCAAGAAAAATAATTGATTTTCAGTTTGTCCATCTTCTTCTTGTAAGGATGGGATTATTTCCAAACTTTTATAAGACTTGAAACCAGGTGAAGTGGGGACCAAACTTTACCTGTATGGTGACCACTTGTATACCTAATCCTGAATTGTACCACACATTTTAAAAATAAAAAAAAAGAACTGAAATCAGAAGACTGTTCCAAAATTCATATGAAAACCTACAGGTCCTGGACTAGGTAAAACAATCTTGAAAAAAAATAGTTGGAGGAATCACTCCATCTAACATTAAGGTTAACTATATAACTATAGTAATCAAGACCATGTGGTAATGACAGAGAGATAGACACATAGATCAATGGAACAGAATAGAGAACCAAGAAATAGATTCACAAAAATGTTGCCAGCTTATTTTTAACAAAGGTACAAAGGCAATTCAATGAAGGAAGGATAAATTTCTCAACAAATGGTGTTGTGTTGGAAAAATCAGATTCTTGAACCTCTTTTATTATGTGATAAGATAGGCAATTCAACTCTGACATCTTTCTCAAAATACATAACTACAGTTTCATCATGAGAAAATAGCAGACAAACTCAAACTGGGGAACATTTTACAAAATCCTTGACCATTTTATCTTTAAAATTGTCAAGGTCATGAAAAACAAGGAAAATTAATAAATTGCCATAGATTAGAGTCAAATAAGAAGACATGATGACTAAATGCGACATAGTATTCTGGATTCAACCCTGGAACAAAAACAGGACATTAGAAAAGCTGGTGGTACATCGTACAAAATGACTAACCATGCTCTTAAAAGTGTCAGGACTACTGAAAACGAATGAACTGTCATAGATTGCAGGAGACGAAATGCGATGTGGAATCCAGAATTTGACATAAACAGAAAACAGAATTTAGTGGAAAAACTGATGAACTGCAAATAGAAGCTGTAGTTTAGTTAAGCGTATTGTATTAAGGTTCATTTTTTAGTTTTGATAATTCTACCATGGTTATGTAAGATGTTGACATGAAGAATGCTGGATGAAGTGTGTGCAGCAGCTGTTTGCTGTTTTGCAACTTTTCTGTAATTTTATAATTATTTCAAAATAACTTTTAAAAAAGGCCTCCTGGGAGATTCTAATGTGTAGCTAGAGCCGAGAACCACTGCTAGCTCATCCATTTGGTCCTGCTTCATGGGTTTTCACTGTACTCTCTTACTCCCCAGCCTGTCCTTCCTCCATCAAAATTGCCCTTCCTTGAAGGGATTTGTTCTCAACTGGATGTTGGCCTAAACAGGATGAGGCAACAGACACGTTTCTACCACTGTTCCAGTGGAAAACTAATTCCAAAGTTAGCAGCACATGGACACTATCCTATCTGCTCTAGCCTGGTGCCATTATATAGTAAGCATTGCCACCTCAGAGATTCACTCCTTTCTATAAAGCATCATCACATCACCATTTTCTTTTTCTTTTTTTTTTTTTTGAGTTGGAGTCTCACTCTGTCGCCCAGATTGGAGTGCAGTGGCCGCTCCCGGCCACCGCAGCCTCGACCTGCTGGGCTCCGGCGATCCTTCAGCCTCAGCCTTCCAAGTAGCTGGAACTATAGGCGCGCGCTACCACGCCCGGCTAATTTTTTTGATTTATTGTAGAGATGAGGTCTCGCCAAGTTGCCCAGGGGGGTCTCGAACCCACGGGCTCAGGCGATCCACTCACCTCAGCCTCCCAAGGCGCAGGATTACAGGCTAAGCCACCGAGCCCGGCTCACATCACCATTTTCAAGCAGTATTTCTGGATGTTGGCACATGAATTCAGTAAGAGTTATGAGTCACGTGAACTGGTGTATCAGAGCTTTTTCTGCAAGACCACAAAACACTGGGCCTCTGGTGGAGGAGAAAGTTAAACTTCTCCAGAGTCCCCCACAATCTATTTTACCTCTCTAGACAGGGAAGGACAGCCCTTGGCTGGAGGCAGGAAGCTGGTGTTACACATAGAGTCAGGTACTTAAAAACAGTGAGAAGCAAGGATGGCCTCAGAGGGCGATGTTCCAGTCATAAGTAGAGACAGTCCACATCTTGGATGGCAAATTTCTGTTGCTATGACAGCTTCCAGGAGCACACTCGTCTAGTCAGAGCCTGGGGTTTATTCAGTTGGCTCCATCTTCTTCCTAGAGTGTTCTGTTCATTAAAAGGGCTCTGCCCTTTATTCGGCTAGGATTAGTCATTATGGGTTGGTGAACTGCCCTTCCTCCTACCGTCAGCCTCAGCTTTTCATCTGCACTCTAGAGGGGAGGGTTGTGTCTATGGGCGTGCTGAGAGTCCTTCAAGATGCTGATTGAGAGAAAATTAAGAACAGTTGGGGGTGGGCACAGTGACACCATAGGCTCTAGAATAAAAGGCAGCTCAGAAACTCTAATTCAAGGAAAGAAAAATAATGGGAATTGGAGAAAGAGTCTAAGCCTTGGGAACTATACAAAGGTTGATTACTGGAGATTAGACTGGGGGTACACGTGCTCCCTGAGATATTGTAACTTTTAGTTAGAACTTATTAATCTAGTATTTAGCACTTTGAGTCTATAGAGTTAACAAACTAAAACGAAAATGGGACAGATTGGTGAAAGCTGTGAAAATGCCCTGAGGCAGTTTATATAGTCAGGAGTAAGATTAACAAACAAATGCTTAGACACTGAGCTTTTCGGCACAGAAAGTTTCAAATTAGACTCTGCACATAGACTTGCTTATTTTCTCTATTTTCTGTGTGGAATTGCATGGTTTACATGTTCAAGTAAATTAAGGTATGTTTTGATTGTCTGCTTTAAATAAATAAATCTCTATACATAAAATATTGATGTTTGTTTGTAATGGCATATGCAGCAGAATAATGAATTGTAGAGTTTGAAGGGATGTTTGAGTTGTAGTTCAACCCTAATTTTACAAATGAGAAAATTGAAGCCTAAAGAATTAGGGAGGATCTTGGTCATATGAAGCAGGAATAAACATTTACAAAGAAGATCATTCTGAAATGTCAGTTATGAAAAACAGGAGTTGAAATACATAAATTGATGGGAGGAACACACAGCTTTTATGTGACAGAGTTGTAGTTGGAACTTAGGTCTACCAATTCCCAGGCAAGTGCTGTTTTTGCCCCACACTTGTTTTACTGAGTTTAGCCATGGCCAAAGAGAATCCAAACTTCTATCCCCTTATTACCGTTAGTGACTATCAGTGGCTACCACGGGTAAAAAGCAGACTATCAAGGATGAATCAAACTCCCTCTACGGAATTTCCTCAGAACCCTTAACATATTAATCACGGTGTAGAGATGTCATTATGAAAAACAAAATTCCAGCCAGGCTCGGTGGCTCAGCCTGTAATCCTGCACTTTGGGAGGCTGAGGTGAGTGGATTGCCTGAGCTCGCGGGTTCGAGACCCGCCAGGGCACTTGGTGAGACCTCGTCCCTACAATAAATCAAAAATCAGCTGGGCATGGTAGCGCGCGCCTGTAATTCCGGCCACTTGGAAGGCTGAGGCGGAAGGATCACCGGAGCCCAGCAGGTGGAGGCTGCGGTGGCCAGGAGCGGCCACTGCACTCCATTCTGGGTGACAGAGTGAGACTTCAACTCAAAATAAAAGAAAGAAAGAAAAACAAAATTCCAAAATGTTCTTAGTTTGGTATTTATTTCATTGCATCTTTTTTTCTCTGTGTGTCATTTTTAAAGTGGGATGTTACTCTGTTTAGCAGTTTTCTAAAAAATGCTTTTTAAAGTTTAAACAGCAATATTTCCCCAATACATAGTTATGTTGTCTATTCCAAGCAACTAAATACAGAACTGACACTTATACTTAAAGATACGCAACCAGAGCAGTTACTACCATTTAGTGATGCTCATATTAATTGCAAATTTGTCGCTTTGATGTCTGAATAAACCTCTGAAAGGGCAAATATACAACCTAAACCTAGTAGAAAGAGAGTACAGTCACTGACATTGGTCTGAGAAATCTGATTCGAAGTTATAACCAATGTGATCTGCTCAATCAAAAAGCTGCTGTGGTAACCTTAGAAGTACTGAGCATCAGTTCTCTTAGATGACATCTTATGAGGAGTGCAACTATCCCCAAAGAAAGACAATAATCTTAACAGACTTTACCAGATAAAGCAAAATTAATGAACTAGTCAAAACAATAATTGAAAACAAGCTAGAATAGAATATCATTGAAGCCGGGCTTGGTGGCTCAGCCTGTAATCCCGCGCCTTTGGGAGGCTGAGGTGAGTGGATTGCCTGAGCCCGCGGGTTCGATACCCGCCCGGCCAGCGAGACCTCATCTCTACAATAAATCAAAAAATCAGCCGGGCGTGGTAGCGCATGCCTGTAATTCCGGCTACTCGGAAGGCTGAGGCGGAAGGATCGCCGGAGCCCAGCAGGTCGAGGCTGCGGTGGCCGGAAGTGGCCACTGCACTCCAGTCTGGGCGACAGAGTGAGACTCCAACTCAAAAAAAAAAAAAAAAGAATATCATTGAAGACCTAAGGGAGAATGTTGGTAACATGAAGTAAGAATACCCAATATACAGAAGATCATTCTGAAATATCAGCTATAAAAAATATAAGCTGAAATAAATAACTTGATGGAGAGATTAATAACAGAATGAATACACATGAACAATGAATTAATGATCTGAAATAGCAGGTTGGATAACTTTTCCAGAGGGCATCAGAAAGGAGAGACATATAGGATGGAAGGAGAAATGTCAAGTCAGTATAGTGAGACCCAGAAGGAGAGGAGGAAAAAGGTACATGGAGGGGCTGTATGGAGGGGGACAAAAAAACTCTGGAATTTATATATAAAAAATTGCATATTTTTACATGTTTAAACTTCAATCACCTCCAAAGCACTCTTCATTTGATGAAATACAGCTATCAAAACGCTTTTTCCATGGCTCAAAATCATTTTTGAGCTAGTCAATTTTGATGCCTTTTAGTGCTTCTGCTGTTTTTTTGTTTTATTTCTTCCATATCAGCAAAATATTTCCCTTTGAGAACTTTTTTCATCTGGGAAAACAAAAAAAAGTCACTTGGGGCTTGGAGTGAGATTGGGAGAACAGGGAGGGTGGGACACAGGGGTTATACTGTTTTTGGTCAAAAACTTCTGATCACTCAGTGTGGTGGGTGCAGGTGCATTGCATGGTAGAAGAACCAGTCACCTGTTTGTCACAACTCAGATGTTTCTTCTACAAATCATGACACAGCCTTCTCAAAACTTCCTGATAAAACCTTTGGTTTACCTTTTGATCCAGAGGAAAAAATTCTGGGTGTACTACAAGGGTCCCACCTTCCAAAAGATAATTCCTGGATTTTTGGGTCCCCCCTCATAAGTATTTGAAGAAATAAAGATCAGTAGTTCTCCAATCTAAGGGGAGTATGAATGACTTCAGTTGAAAAGGATTCAAAGTTTGCAAAGCAGAATATGTAAGATAAAGCCTATGTCTAGACACATAGCAGTAAAATGTAAAAATGTCAAAGACAGAAGACTTCCCAGTCGGAAAAAGCAGATTGCCTATAAAGGAGCAAAAGTTGTATTGACACCTCATACTCAAAAACAAACTAGATACAAGAAAAGAGTTAAGGGCTAATTTTTAAAGTGTTGGTGGTGGGGACCTGAAACCTAGAATTTTATACCCAGCTGACTATCATTTAAATGTGAGAATAGAATATTCTAAGATGTACAACACATCAGAAAGTTTATCACATAATGACTGTCTTTGAAATAGTTCCAACAATAAACATGAGTGGGTTGGCTTCCTCAGAAACCTCTCACAAATTTTCCTTTAATTTGTCAGATTAACCTTCCTCTGACTTTGGTGGGATCTCAAGAATAGGGTGTGGAGGAAGTCAGAGACTGGAGTTATTTTGCTATTTTGCAAGAACCCCAAGTGGCTCGTTCTTGCTTTTGTGATCAGTCTTATATCTCCTGCTAAGATTATACACTACCTGGGGTCACAATATTAAACATTTCTGTATCCCGAATAGTACCTGTATCTGGGTTATATACATGGTAGGTATTCATTAAATGTCTATGCCAGTAGGAAATGAGAAAGAGAGAAAGGGAGGAAGTTATAGGCTGGAAATGAAGTTATGGTTGCTTTCCCATTCAAGAGAATAGTTGTTCTCTCAGTTTTGTGAGCAGAAGATTAAGTGATATTTCAGTGTGTGTTAATATTTTGCACTGTAGCAGACCATGTCTCCCTCATTAAGTCTGATCATGAGTAACTCTGAGATAATTGAGCATTATTTATTTCATCAAAAATATTAAAGGCTACCTACTTATTTTGAATCCACTTAAATTAATCACTTTCTTGTTTCTCCATGACATTTAAGCTCCCTCTGAGTCATCCATGATGTAAAATGATGTGCTTGCATGCCAATAAATGTTTGCTGGCCAGGAATAAGGAAGGAAAGGGATCCACAAGTGTTCTATTTTTTTCTGGAATTTACCATTGCATGTCCACAAAGCTGGTAAAAATCTTTTTCTCCCTCTTTAGCAAGGCAGTTTCTTTCCTTATCTGTAACTGTATAACAAGTGCCCGCTGAGGCAGGATGGGTAATGCCCAGCTGTCAGCATTCAAACCCTAAGAACTGTCTGAAATCAGAGACCTTTGCTTTCCATGGAAGAGTTGAGTGGTTGAGTGGTGTTCCACATTTACTTTCCTTGCCATTATTTGTTGATGTTTGGAGGCAAGCAGGGCAAGAGACACCAAACTTGAGAGAGGCATCCGTTATTTCTTTGCCCTTTGGTAGGTAAACGTTGTCTTTACCATTCATCTAAAAGGCATTTGTATATGTTTAAGATGCTCACCTGTGAACTACTTTTCAAACTTTCCATAGTTATCATTTAGTTGCAAATCCCACCAAGGAAGGACAGGGCAGGACAGAAAATGACAGTGGCAGATCCCCAAAACACATGCACATCCCAGAGAACCAACATTATTAAATCAGCAAATGCCAGCAGAATTTCTTTCACCATCCTCTGCTCTGTGCTTTCTCACCCCAATTCAGCTTTTAACATTGAGTTGAGGTTGTTAGCAGTAACTCTGGCATATGAAATCCATTGAATTATTGCTCAAGTACTTGGAATTCTAACTAAAAATTCCAGGAAATCGTGCAACGTTTGGGCACCACGTGGATTTAATTCAGTCTATAGTCCAGGAGTACCTGTTCAGTGCAGGCTCAGCCCTGGGTAGTCCCTAGGTACACGTATCAACACAAATGCGGTACCAGGGGAAGAGTACAAATGAACTGGAGATTCAAAGCAGGGATAGAATATCCTGGTAGGACAAAAAGAAAGACTTCCTGAAAAGGTGGGACTTAAACTGCAGATATAATTTCTACAGGCAGAGAGGCATTATAGAAAGAAGGAACAGCTTGAGTAAAAGTGACAAAGTGAGAAATCACAGGATCCATTTAAGGTTAGTAATAGTCCCTGTGTATTGAGTCATTACTCTGTGCCATGCACAGTGTTAAGTGCTTAATATGCATTCTCTTTTTTAATTGCCACAGCAGTCTCATTAGTTATAAACAATATCATCCCTGCTTTACAAATTAGCAGACTAAGGCTCAGAGCAATTAAGTAACTTGGTCACCTGCTAAGAGATGGCAGAACAGGAATTCAAACCAGGTCTGTCAGGCTCCAAAGCCTATGTTTTTAACCACTGAGCTCTATGCCTTAGAAATACACATGTGACTGGCAAGAAAGGTTAGAACCATGCTGTGAAGATATTTAGATGCTAAGTGAAGGATCCTGAGCTTAAGGTGGCAGATTGTGAAATAAAAGAGAAAGTGGTCAACAGGTTAGAGAACAATGACCAGATGCAAAACTTCCCTTCTTTCCTCATTTGTTCTGTCCCTTCCTGGGAAAAGAATGGGTTGAGTAGGAAAGAAACCTCCCTGTTCCTCTTAGAGGTTTTGTGTAGAATTTCCACTTCTTGAGGGTCTTTTTTGTTCTGTCCAATTTCTTGTTATTGTGCATGGTCTTACCTCTGAGGACAGAAGGTCAGAATCTGAATTTCCTTGTTTAACTGGAAAATTTGATAGCTTGAATTTCAGTTCTTATTTCATTATCTTGGATAACTGAAACCCCTGTTATCTCTTTGGTTAATTCATGATTAGCTTTGGTCTTTTATGTAGCTTCTTCTCAGTCATAAAAAGAGGATCCATTAATTGCTCATGGATATAATCTTTCTTTTCAATCTTAACCAGAAGCTAGAAGGCCTTGTTGCCCTTAGTTGGTAGTTAGTTACCTCTTTCACCAATATTGGTGTGGGGTCCTTTAGACCCTCCAAGCCACAATCCAGTTTTTGACCCTCCACATGAAAGATAACCTATGGAGCCCTTAATGAACTCGGTATTAGTACAAGAAGAAACATTTTGAAAAATTTTAGGCTTGAAATAATTTTAGGCTCATACAAAAGTTGCAGAAATAGTGCATAAAGTTCACTTTATTCAGCTTTACTTAATGTTAACCCCTTACATAATCATAGTACAATTTCAAAATCAAAAATTTACTTTGATGCAGTGCTATCAATTAACTTACATACCTGATTCAAATTTTATTACTAATGTCCTTTTTCTATTTTGGTATCTAATCCAAGATCTCGCTCTAAAACAGTTTCTCAGCCTTTCCCTGTCTTTCAAGGCCTTGATACTTTAGAAGGGTACTCATCAATTATGTTGTAGAGTGTCCTTCAATGTGGATTTGTCTAAGGTTTTCTTATGATTATACTGAGTTTATGTTTTTCTGGCAAGAATATCACAGAAGTATGTGTGTCTTTCTTAGTCCACCATATCTGGGGGTTCATGCTATCTATGTGTCTCACTACTGGTCACGTTAATTTTAGTCACTTGGTTAAAGGAATGTCTGCCAGGTTTCTCCACTGTAAACTTACTATTTTCCCTTTGTAATTAATAAGAGCTACTTTGAGGTTATGCAAATATCTTGTCTTTCATTATACTTTAGTCCACAAATCCTATCAATCTATCTTAAAAACCATGAGTTCATATTGATACTTTTAATTCCAATCCTATAGGACAGAGCTCATTCTAGACTTCCTACTTTCCTTATTTTTAACTCCTTTCTCCAACATTGTGAAAGTTGGAAATTATTATCTAAAATATATTCACATATTTGAGAAACTGTAATATTCAGTGGTCTCTCGCTTCCCCACTTTTCATTCTTGCCCACTCCCCGTAGGATAGCAAGCTTATTATCTTCTGGTTTATCTTTTCTGTATTTTTTTGTATGAATGAGCAGATGCATATAATTTTCTTATGTCGCTTTTTTCTACATGAAGAAAAGCAGACTATAAAAATTCCTTTGCCATTTCCTTTTATTATTCATTTAAGGGTAACATTCCATATCAGCTCATAGAAACTATCCTTATTCTTTTGTTACAGCTGTTCCTTAGGACTCCATCAATTGGATATATCCTAGTTTATTTAAATATTCCACAACTTAGAAGCATTTAATCTCTTTCCAGTATTTTGAAATGATGAACAGAGCTACAATTAAAAACAAAACAGGTGCAAATATTCTTTTGTATTGTTGGAGTTGTATCTTCATGGTCAATTCTTAGAAGTAGGGTCACTGGGTCAAAAGGTAAGTGCGTGTTATTTTTGTCAGCTATTGACAAATTCTCTTCTGTGAGAGTTATACTAATGTGCATTCCCACCAGCAATGTTTGAATGCCTGTTTCTTCATAGTCTCGCCAATGAAATGAATGTTCCTACTTTTTAACTTTTATCAATTTGATAGGAAATAAATGATATTTTGGTGGCATTTTCATTTTTTTTCTATGAGTGAGTTGAAATTTTTTTCATATATTTAAAGGCCATTTGTAAGTATATATGTATATAAGTATAGATATAGTACTTCTATATTTGTGAATTATCTGTTCTTACCTTTCCCCCTTTTTCTATCAGGTTCTGCTGTCCCTCAGATTTTGCATTTTCTTTCTGGTTTAGAAAATTAGCCTCTTACTGGATACAAAAAAAATGTGGTACATATACACGATGAATATTATGCAGCCATGAGGAAGAAAAAAATCATGAACTTCACAGCAACCTGGATGGACTTAGAATCTATAGTACTGAGTGATCTTTCACAGAAACAAAGGACTGAGTATCACATGTTCTCACTCATAAGCAGACCTTGAATAATTATCATAATACTCTAAGAAAGGGATTGACAGTGGTGGGAATCTGCCTGGGGAAGGGGGGGGCACACCTCATCAACAAGGGTACCAGCATAATGAACATTTGTATACCTAACCCTGAATTGTACCCCACATCTTTAAAACTAAAAAATTAAAAGTTTAAAAACAACAACAAAGAAAATTAGCCTCTTGTGACATGCTATAGATATTTTATCACAGTTTATCAGTTGTATTTTTATTTTTAGTGTATTTTGTTGTGTTCGATTATTTGTCAGTCTAATTTTCATTGCATTTTGTGTCATAGTTAAAAAGCTTTTCTCTACACCATGAATAAAGATAAATTTGCACATAGTTTCTTCTAGTACTTGTATGTTTTCACTTTTTACATTTAGATCCCTATTTTTTTGTTGTTGTTTATTCTCATGTATGATGTGAAGTATGTTTCTTGAGCCTATTTATCAATATCTCTTAAATAAAATATGTTCATACACGACTTCTCTCATTATCTGGCATGTAGCAAGTACCCTGCAACTAGGAATTTCCATGAGAGATAGAATATACATGAACTGGAAAGCCAGAGCATAGTGAAGGGATTTAGTACCATTTCTGAGAGTTGGATGACAGGAGCTTCAATCCCATGCAGTTCAGGGCTTTAGCCAGAACTCTCCCTCTAGGCAATTGGGCTGTGCATGGTAGGTCAGAAGTAGATGGTACCTTGGAGACTTTTAGGAGTTTAAGGAAAGTTTACTGTTGGTATGCTTGGCCTCTCACTCTTGTAGTATGCTCAACTACTGTTGTTAGTTGGCTTTCTTTTACTTTAAAAACACTGTCTTGCTGGGCTAGGTGGCTCAGCCTGTAATCCCATGCTTTGGAAGGCTGAGGTGAGTGGATTGCCTGAGCCCGCGGGTTTGAGACCCGCCTGGGCAACTTGGCGAGACCTCATCTCTACAATAAATCAAAAAAAAAATTAACCAGACGTAGTAGTTGGGAAAATTCATGATGCAGTAACTGCAGAGACATATACTAGTCACCCCAGTACCAACTTTCTACCCCCACGACATGTGTATTAACAATGTCTTTTTTTTTTTACTCTGTATTTTATAATGCATTTGCATCTTGGGGCCTTGTGGACTCAGGAAGACTACCCTTCTTAAAGTTAGCTAATCTCTAAAGTTAAACAACTGGACTGCTAGCACATCTTTGATATACAAACCAGCCAATCCTGAGTTCATACCCACACCCATCTTCTTTTATCAGGCGCCTGCCCTCAAGGACAGTATTCCTCCCTGCTCAAGTATTAGACAACTGGACCACCTCCATATCCCAGAGCTCACTGAAATGATCTAAATGATCTACTTCTGAGCTGGCTCAGCTGGTGGCCCTGCCTCACCCATTCCTTCCTGTGAAAAACACAATACATTATTTGGCCTGTGGTTTTCCCCTTGCTCCTTTTGCCTTCTGACTGACCCTGGGGCTTCTCTGTGTGGTTCTACCAAGTGTGGCATGGTGTGGTCCCTCTTAGAATTGTAACAAACTCTTTCCCTACTGATCTGTTGGCTTCACTCTGCCTGAATAATAATAAAACCTATATTTTAAAATACCAAGCACCATGACAATACAATCAACTAAATCCGGAGCATGAGGAATTCTGCAAGACAACTTGCCTGTTTGTTGTTGTTGTTGTTGTTGTTTACTAATTTAATGGCTTCAAGTATAACTCTTATTGCTACTGCACTTTTGCATTCTTTGATTAATAGTGAAACTGAATTTTCCATATTTGTTTCGTAGTCATGTTGTTTCTTGTAAAAAAGTGAAATATGTATTCTTATCCTTTGCCCATTATATTTAAAATGTATTTTAAGGCAAACTGGATCAAAACGGTTCTTAGATTTAAACATAAAATAGAAGCTGTAAAACTTTTAGAGAAAAACATAGAAAAAATTAGATCTTAGGTTTGGTGAAACATTCTTAGCTTTGATACCCAAAACATGACTTATAAAAGGACATATTTGTAAATTAGAGTTCATCAAATAAAACTTCTTAAAAAATCAAAAATTAAAACTTTTGCTCTATGAATAACCCTGTTAAGAGAATAAAAGTCAAACTACAGACTGGAATAAAATATTTACAAATCACATATCTAAAAAGAACTTGTATCTATAATGTATAACGAACTGTAAAAACTCAACAGAAACAAAAATCTAGTTAGGAAATGAGCAAAGGAAATGAAGAGACATTTCATTAAATAGGATTAACAGTAGTGAATAAACACATGAAAATGTGTTCATTATCAATAGGTAAAAGGGAATGCAAATTAATACCATAATGAGACATCACTGTATACCTATTAGGATGTCTAAAATAAAGAAAAATAGTTATAGCACCAAATGCTGGTGAAGACATGGAGAAACTCAATCTCTCATATATTGCTTGTGAATATGTAAAATGGTACAGACCTCTGGAAAAAAGTATGCCAGTTTCTCCACAAAGTAAGTGTGCAATTACCATAAGACATAGGAATTGCACACAGATATTCCACAAAAATTAAAATGTATATCCACATAAAAATGTGTACACAAATGTTCATAGCAACTTTATTCACAATAACCCTAAACTAGAAACAATCCCAATGTTCTCTAATGGGTGAATGAATAAACAAACTCTGGTATATCCATACTATGGAATACTACTTGACAAATACTGAATGGATATGAAAGATTTGATACTTAATGAATAAAGCCAAGTTCAAAAGGCCAATACTGTATAATTTCCATTATATAACCCTCTTGAAATAACACAGTATGGAGATGGGGAATAGTTAGGGGTTGCCAGGGGACAGGAACAAGGGTGAGAGATGAATATAATTAAAAGGAGTAGCATGAGGAAATGCTTTTTTGGTGATGCAACAGTCTTGATTGTGGTGATGATTGTGTGAATCTAGACTCATAATAAAATTGCATAAGACTACACCCCACTCACACACATGAGTACATATAAATACTGGTGAAATATGAATAAGCTCTGTAATTTAGTTAATTGTATTTTACTATAATCATATAAGATGTCACCACTGGGGGGAACAAACAAGGGATGCATTCAATAGACTCTATGAACTATTTTTGCAACCTCCTGTGGTCTATAATTATTTCAAAAGAAAAAGTTTTCAAAAGCAATGTTAGTGTTTTAATTGGAATAGCACTAAATTATACATTAATTTGGAGGTAATTGGCACCTTTACAACATTAATTCCTCGTGTGTTCATTTTATTTATTGACTTTTAAAATCTTTGTCATTTATTCAAGTATCACTTGTATTCATCAAGATAGAGCAAGTACATTTAATATCAGCTTTTTCAGGTTTGAGACCAACAAATTCCAAATTCTCTGTATGATATTAAGGTTATTGGGTTTTAGATATTCCTTTTTACAGTAGTTTTTAGTGTATACTCTCTGGATTATATATACCTCTGATGTTTCAGTCCACATAAAGATAATATTATAAGATTTCATATAAAATGTATAAACCTTGTAATATTAGAGGTCAGTTTAACGCCTCACTGTCTTTTTTCATAATGGGTACATATATTTCATTTACATATAAAGCCTACAAGTAAATGTCATGTTTTTGCTCTAAAGAGTCTTATGTATTTTAAGAAATTAAGATGAATAAAGTTACTTTTAAAATATTTACCGAGGTATTTATTTTTTAAACACATATGTGCATTTTCATCTGGATTCATTTTCCTTCTGCCTGATAAAGAACTTTGTTTTCTGTCAAAAGGTCAAGTAGTATCTCGGCAGCAGTTGAGTATTAAATGAAGTCAATAAGATCACTTCTGCAGCTGTTAGGTCAGCTTGTCACATTTCCGTAGATTTAGCTGGCAAGGAAACAACAAGCCCAAATGGCTTCAGTTTATTACTTAGACAACAACATCAAGATCAACATGGCAGGAGCTACCCATATCCCTAGTCCAATACGGTTATGCTGAACCAGAGGGCCCAGGTGACAGGTGACGTGGACAATGGGCTGCTCTGCCACTGAAAAACCAACTCTAAATTGCAGCCAAGCATTTTATGCAGCTGTATACTAAGAGGTTCTGTGTTAAACTGATGTTAGGGAGATGGATGAGAAGCAAGCTTGGGATAGTTCCTCACCAGTCTCTTTATATTCCCTTGCTCCAATAGGAATTACAGCGTGTTTTCCCAGGACCCAGGTCAGACTGTGTTAAGCCCTTGCCTAAGTGGCCCATGTGAAGACAAACATGGTCACTGGGGCACCAAGCAGTGAAACTGTTCTTCTACATGTTTAGAGTTTCTTATAGTTCAGGTCTGCAGGCAAAGAATTGTCCTAATTTTGTTGTATCTCCAAAAATCCTTGTTTTTCCTTTATTCTTGAAGAATACATTTGCTTAGTATAAATTCTTTCTTTCTTTCTTTTCTTTCTTTCTTTCTTTCTTTCTTTCTTTCTTTCTTTCTTTCTTTCTTTCTTTCTTTTTTCTTTCTTTCTTTGAGTGGGAGTCCCCCTCTGTCACCCAGGCTGGAGTGTGGCGGCATGCTCCTGGCCACCGCAGCCTCGATCTGCTAGGCTCAGGCAATCCTTCTGCCTCAACCTCCCAAGTAGCTGGAACCACAGGCATGTGTCACCACGCCTGGCTAATTTTTTCATTTATTGTAGGGATGAAGTCTCACCAAGTTGCCCAGGCTGGTCTCGAATCTCTGGGCTCAAGTAATCCTCTTACCTCCACCTCCCAAACCTTTGGCTATTGTCCCATACATTTCTAAGGTTCTGTTCTTGTTTTTCCTAATGTATTTTCTCTCTGCTCTTTATATATCTATGGAAATAGACAATTTCTATGGCTTTGTCTTAAGCTTACCAAAACGTTCCTTTTTCATGTCCCTTCCGCTGTAAAGTTTATCCAGTGATTTTTTAAAAAAAGAAACCAAAGTGCTGGGATTTCAGGCATGAGCAACCACACCAGGCAGTAAAAAACTTTGAGCTGACTTTTTTTAAAGCACTTTAAAGATGTTGGTCCTTTCTTTTCTGGCCTCCATAGTTTCTGATGTTAGCCACATTTAAATCTTTTTTTCCTCCTCTGTATATAAATTGTTTTTCTCTGACTTTTTTTCTCACTATATTTGCTTTCCAATAGTTTGACTATGATATTCCTAGACTTTGTTTTCTATCCTCTTGGAACTTGCTGAGCTCCTAGAGTCTTTAAATTTAGAGAAATTTAAACCACTACACTTCCATTGTTTTCTTTATCTTATTCTCTCTCAGAACTCTGCCTTCAAATATGTTAAACCTTTGGCTATTGTCCCATACATTCCTATGGTTCTGTTAATGTTTTTCCTAATGTATGTTTCTATCTGCTCTTTATATATCTATGGAAATAGACAATTTCTATGGCTTTGTCTTAAGTTTACTGAAACTTTTCTTTTTCGTGTCTCTTCTGCTATAGAGTTTATTCAGTGATTTTTTTTAAAAGAAACAAATATTCTATTTTCCAGATCTATCGTTTTCCTTCTTTTTCTTTTTTTTCTTTTTTTTTTTTTTTGCGGTTTATACATTTGCCTCAAATCCCTGATCCATTCACCTTTGTTTCCCCAGAGGTTTCTCCACCACTTTTGTCCTATTTTGATAGAATTGTCCATCTCTGTATTGTGTGAAATGTCCAGAGTTGGGTTCTGGAGAGAAGTCCAGTTGTAGCTTTGCAATTTTGATAAGAACTGACATAACTGCTTCTTCTATTAAAAAATGAAAACACCTAAAAATCTTTAGGTACATATTTCGGGACATTGGAAGCTGACAAGGAGAGAATTCCAGACCCTAGAAGATGCTTGAGAATATCAAACAAATGATTGGGTGTTTCCCCAGTTAATGACATTAGACATGACATCAACATCAGGGATACAGATGTAGAATGCACCTTCACAGACATAAGATCTAATTGAATAAGAGTCCATTTGATTTCCATAAAATGTCTCATCAACGAGCAAAGAAGTAATGAATGATTTTTCCTGTGGCATTACTGACCGGACATTGGGCCATAGTTGTAATATTTATCTAATAAAACTAAAAATATCTGATGAATTATTTTTTTTCCTTCACTTTTGAGCTTTGCTTATAGTCTGATGAGAGTAAGTTATAATTTATAGCTTCTAAGGTGATTAGGATGATAGAAAGTTTGTATGAAAAAAGCCATATAAAATTACTCTAGTTCTTAATTTTTCCAGAGCCATTAAAACCCAATTAGACACAGACCAAATTCCTGTTTATTAGAAGCTAGCATAATTAGGGAAGCCCATTGCCTTCAACTGCATGCAGTCTTTTGCAAAAAAGCATTGCGTCTTTTTAATAACAAGCATGTTTGCCATAAATATACTAATTCACATTGAGAAGATAGCCCCAACCATTTACAATCCAGTGATTCAAACTGTTTAAGCAAATGAGTGCGCGAGCCATTAGCCAACTTCTTTCCTTCTTACATCTTCTCTGTCATTTGTTCTCCATCCCTACCCCTAGGCCTGCTGAGGTACTATTCATGTACTACTTCAGGATCTGCTCAAACAGTATCAAGCCCATCCTCCTCCACAAGACAAAATTGTTTGCTTCCTTTCTTACTTTTGCCCCTGCCTCTAACATCAAGCACAGAACGTGACCTATAGTAAATATGGTAGGCGAATGCAGTAAGAGCAAAACCAACGTAAAATGGTAACATTTTTGGAGACTGGTCATGAAGATGGCACTTTCAGAAAGGTCATTCTATTTTATTGCCAACATCCAAGCAAGTATATTAAGACAGACCACTTGTCCAAGGCTTGCTGTGTCTGTTTCGAATGGAAGCAGAGAGACTCAAGAGAGGCATGGCACTTACAGAGCCCATGGACGCTGGCATTAACCTGCTTGTGCTTGGGGGAGTTGGGCAAGGCATTCCTGATCTGTGTGCTTGGCCAGGACACATCATAGACCTCTTCCATCAATCACATGATTCTGTGGCCACCTTTGTGCAACAGCATAGGAATGGATACTAAAGGTGTTTTGTTGATATTTTCAGAGGGGAAGAAAGAGTGCTATTCGAATCTAAAGTGTTGATTTTCTTCCCTACGGAACATCCCCTCCTATTCCATTAGAGATGCTTTTAAATTAGAAGTTATTGAAGATCCTTTCTAGTTACATTGACAAATGGTTTATTCACCTCTGCCCCCTCCCTATTCTGTTCTTCATTTGAGGGTAACATGCTCATTAAACTTTTGCATCCTCAGATTAACTGCAAGTGGGACAACCTAATACGTTTCCTGGCTTTGGAACTTGAATTCTGAGGACAGCATTTTTCATTTTTAAATGAAGCTGATTTCAAGAAGGAACAGCAGAACAAGCAGCAGTGCTGGCCTCCACTGTTTTGTGAAACGCCTCTTACAAGGAAAGAGCTTGTGGAATTTGGCTCCATTTCCTACAGCCATGGGATAAGGGTTGCATGTAAACAATTATATCCTGTGTTATTTGGGTTGCGTTTAACTGTCTTTATTGCTTTAGAAGGAACTGCCAAGTGGTGCTGTTTCTCAGGCCTCATACTTGACATTCCAGCAATACTGTAGGGTCCACTTCAAAGATGGCACTCTGCACAGCCTTGCCTGTGACTGTTGGCACACTTTTGGTTGTCACTGGGCTTCACACGGACACATTCTTTCACATCACACTGAAGGTGTACTGTCTGTGAAGAATAAATTTGGTACTCTGAGGGCGGCCTGTTATTGCAGAAGGTCTTTGCAGTTACCACTTGCGTGTTTTCCTAGAAAGCTGTGCTTGTTCTGAGCCTAGGATGGCCACGTTTGTTGAACTAAAAACAGAGAGGTGATTTTTACAAGGTCAACTATTGCATTGTTGATAGTGCACTAGCCTGCTAGTCAGGAAACCTGGGCTTTATTCCCCAGCTGACTAGCTCTTTCATCGGATGAAACGTCCTTGGTTTCTCTGGCCTTAGCTTTCCAAACTTGAAACACTGGCATTGGACTCGAGAATCTCTGAATTCCTTCTAGGCCCTAAATTTGATCAGTTGACTTAAGACATTAAACAGCAAACAGGGAATCGGGGAACAGAAGTTCCCAGTACAGGCTCTGCTACTCACTAACTGTGACTTGAGACAAGTCCCTTAACCACTCAACCTCAGGTATCCATCTCCATCTCCCAGGGAGACCAGTATCTTCTCTGCCTGCCCCACCTGTTGGTTTTGCCTGTCAAGTAGGGATGCATCTTTTTCTGAGCAATTGGCAGCAGCTTGATAACTGACAAAGAGGTAGAGGTTATTAGATTATCTGTTACTGCTACTAATATTAGCTACGTTTTATTGAGCACTTCCTATTGCCAGGCACTTAACTATAATATTCCACTTAGTCTTCACTTTATGGAGGAGGAAACTGACGTTCAGAAGGATCATACAGCCATGCAGAACTGGAGCTGAAATTTGTACCAATATCCTGATTTTTTTTATTTCAAAAGTTAAAAAATATCTCACTTCTGATAAAGAGCTTGTGTTACTATTATTATTTTTTTTCTGGGCCACAGTGCCCGAATCTTAGGACCTAGAAACTGTGTGCATGGGGGAGGAGGCAGGTGAGGTGACTGGACCGGCTGGGGCTGAAGGATTCTCTTTCCAGACACCGCCCAAGGTGCCACAGTCAGGGCAATGAAAAGACCTGAGGGCCAGTCCAAGTTCACAAGCCAGAGGACGTCCGAGTGGATTGTCAGAGGGAGAAAAAGCGTCAGGCACTGACACTGACGTGGGAGTAGGAGCAGTGTGAAGCAGAGGAAGCCCTGTGGGTCACAGGTGGGGAAAGTGCTTTAGGTACCGCTTGAGGCTAGTTTTGGAAGTGGAGCTCACGGCCTGGCTTATGGATAGGCCAACCCTTCTGAACAGCCAGGCAGAAGGCGAAAGAAGTCCTTAGTTTTCTCACCTGTAGAACAAAGACACTGGGCTAAATGAGCTCTGAGGGCACCTCCCAAGTAGAACATTTCCAAGTCAGCGGGGCTTCTCCGGGACTCTGAGCAACAAAAGTTGCACTTGCTAGGCCACTGGACACCCTTTGGCATGTGACCCCGAGTCTCCAAGATGCTAGGATTCCATTTTCGTTGTGTCAGGAGAGGCATTGGCAGTCTACCATCCCCCATAAAGCACTAGCCTGGCTGTCTTCCCGCTCTCTTGGCACACGCTTCCCCAGGCAGTTCTCCCGTTAGGGGAAGTGGGCTTTCCGGCCTTTGGGAGGTTGTCCAACCACACCTAGTTCCCAAGGACACGGCCCGGCTTTTTGTGCCGCTGCTTCACTCCTCCATGCCTGCTGAATCTCAGACCTCACTGGCGCTTTCTCCCGTCTCTTCTCCCTCGAGGAATGGCCTAGCCCATGAGAGTGGTCTGCTTACTCAGACTTTAGTTGATTAGAAGTATTTGTCCTAACGTGGGACTTGTGTGACTCAAATGGTGGGCCTCAAAGGCAAAATCAGGCCAGGCAGCAGGGAGAGTAAACTGAGCCCTGATATTGAATATGGCCACTGGATAGGATGCATTCTTGGGAAAGTGGCCTTGTTACAGTGAGAGGCAGCCAACAGGGTGAGGAGAATGGTCCCCACAGGCCTCAACGGCATTCTGGAAAAATGATCACCCCTCAGAAAAATGGGATCACCAACAAGCAGACACTGCTAAGCACTCAGTATATATCAACTTCCAATCTTTTCAACAATCCTGTGAGGTAGCAGTATTATTTCCTTACTTTATGTATGAGGAAACCAAGGCACAGAGGGGTTCAGTAACCTACTCAAGGTCACACAGCTAAGGAGGAAGTATGTGGATATTGTTTGGATCTTCAACCAACTCGGCAGTCATCATCTGCAAGACCTCTTGCTAGTGACCAGCCCCCAGCCACTGAGCCAAGGCACCATTTCCAGAGAGAAGGATGGGCAAGAACAAGGTAGGTATAGTGGTTCATCTGTCCAGTATTGGTCTGGCACTGAGGACCATCCCATGTGCCAGTGTCAGGGGAAGATTAAATAAGGCACTGCCTCATTCAGGTCAGGGCTTCACTTCTAAAGGGTACTAGGAGTGTAGGCAGGGCAACTCTAGGACTTATAAATGAGAGTCAAGGCAGAAGGCAGCTGTTAAGACCAGACCAGTATAAGAGGTAGGCTTGGAAAGAGTTCCAATCTGGAAGCATCACAGGCCTTTCAGACAATTGTTCTGGAGGTACCAAATGAGACAGATCAACCCATTTATTTATTTTTTTAACATTTTTTTAATTTTAAAATTGTGGGATACAGTTAAGGGTTAGGTATACAAATATGCATTGTGCAGGTACCCTTGTTGATGAGGTGTGTCCCCTCGTCCTAAGACAGATATTGACTACCGTTAATCCCCCCTCCCTTCCCCTCCCTGATCCCTCCATAGTTTGCTGCCACTATCAATCCTTTTCTTAGAGTATTACAATAGTTGTTCAAGGTCCACTTATGAGTGAGAACATCTGATACTCAGATCTTTGTTTCTGTGAGAGATCACTCAGTATTATAAACTCTAGTTCCATCCAGGTTGCTGCGAAATTCATGATTTTATTCTTTTTTATGGCTGCATAATATTCCACTGTGTATATGTACCACATTTTTTAATCCAGTCCTCTTTTGATGGACAGCATGGTTGGTTCCATGATCTTGCTATTGTGAACAATGCTATGATAAACATACATTGTGCAGGTATGTTTTTATAGAGTGATTTGAGTTCTTCAGGGTACATTCCCATTGGGGGATTGCGGGGTCATATGGAAGGTCTATTTTTAGAGCTTTTAGGAATTGCCACACTGATTTCCACAGAGGCTGCACTAGTTTACACTCCCACCAACAGTGTAGAAGTGTTCCCTTTTCACCACATCCTCTCCAGCATCTGTTATTTTTTGAGTTATTGATAATGGCCATTCTGACTGGAGTTAGGTGGTGTCTTGGTGTAGTTCTAATTTGCATCTCCTTAATGACTAGTGAGGCTAAACATTTCCTCATGTGTCTGTTGGCCGCTCATATGTCTTCTTTTGAGAAGTGTCTGTTCATGTCTTTTGCCCACTTTGTAAGGGGATTGTTTGTTTTTTTCTTTTCAGCACGTTTGAGTTCCTTGTAGATCCTAGATGTTAGGCCTCTGTCAGGCATGGAGTTGGCAAATACTTGTTCCCAGTCTGTGAACTGTCTCCCTGCTCTCTTGATGGTCTCTTTGGCTTTGCAGAAGCTTGTCGGTTTAATGAGGTCCCACTTGACTATCTTATCTCTTATGGCCCATGCGTTTGGGGTTTTGCTCAGGAATTGAATGCTCGTTCCAACTTCCATAAGAGTGTGTCCTGCATTTTCTAAGGTTCTTATGGTTTGAGGTTTTACATTTAGGTCTCTGATCCATTTAGAGTTAATTTTTGTGTATGGGGATAGATAGGGGTCCTGTTTGAATCTTCTGCATGTGGTCAGTCAGTTTTCCCAGCACCATTTACTGAATGGTGGGTGGTGGGTTTGTCGAAGATGAGTTGGGATCAACCAATTTATAATCCCTCAGTCCCAAGGCTGAGGCCCTGCATTGACTCTGTGCCTGTGAATGGGTTGGTGTGGGAACAGGGGTGGGCCTGAGCCCCTAGCTGGAAGCTCCCACTGTAGGGCTGTAGGGTAGGGAAACTTAAGTGGGACTGCCCTGATTCTCCTTCTCCTATTCCTTTGCCAGCATTGGCCCCAGCTGTGGTAGAAAGGGGAATGGATTAGGAGCCAGAAGATATGGGCTCCATATGTTAGTAGAAACTGTGATGTTTGAACATTCTTGTTGAGATCACTGAAATTCTTAGTAGAAATTCCAGGAAGATAGAGGACATCTGGGAAATACATGTGGATTGAAATGGAGAGAAATACTTAATCCTCTGGGGAAAATCTCCATGACCAGAAATCGTCTTGTTTTTGCATTTATGTTTTAATTGTTGTCCCTAAAGGGACATGCTAATCAAGTAATGTATGTTAAAAGGCTTTGTAAGCTGTAGGCAGAAGCCTTGTGCAAGACCTCCTTAGCATCTGCATTGCTATGGATCAAGGATTGGCAACCTCAGGAGTTCACAGGAGGAGATTGGAACATTGCTGTTTCTCACCCCAACCCCTTCTCACTGTAATGGGAACTTATCATTTGAATCCAATTCATACTTATCTGCTGTGTTCACTATTCTCCTGTAGAGCCATCAGCAGGTGCCACTGCTACCTGCAAACAGGGCTTGTGCAGCTGGGTGCCAGAAGAGAGCATGGAGTAGGAAATGACTCTCTTTGCCTTTGACTGGCAGGTATTGCCTAGAAAATGGGAAGTCAATATTGGTATCTACCTCACAGGATGTTGTGAGGGCTACCTGACAGCCTGTAAAGAACTTGACACACTGGCCTGGTGCAGTGGGCTCATGCCTGTAATCCCAGCACTTTGGGAAGCCAATGCAGGAGAATTGCTTGAGCCTAGGAGTTCAAGACCAACCTGGGCAACATAGCAAGAAACAGTCTCCCAAGAAGATAGATAGATAGATAGATAGATAGATAGATAGATAGATAGATAGATAGACAGATAGATAAGCTGAGTATGGTGATATGCACCTGTAGTGCCAGCTCCTTGGGAGGCTGAGGGGGGAGGATAATTTAAGGACAGGAGTCTGAGGCTGCCATGAGCTATGATTGCACCACTACACTGCAGCCTGGGCGACAGAGCAAGACCTTGTCTCTAAAAAAACAAAAACGACAAAACAAAATCAAAACGAAAGGAAAAAAACAGCATTTAGCCCAGCACCTGGCCTGTAAACAATCAGTACTTGGTAAGTGTCAGCTGCTTCCCCCTCCTCCTCTCCATCATCCTTCTCATTCTTCCTTATCTTCCTCTTCCTCCTCCCCCTTCATCTTCTGAGGGCTTTTGAGAACTTCAGAGTAGTGGTGAACCCAAGCCAACCTGGTTGGCTGTCATTGCTCTGACCTAGTGGCCCCATTTGAGTAACTCTATCTGGGGCCTTGAACTCCTGCATTCACAAGATGAATGCTCTAGGTCTGGGACTTTGCTTGGCTTTTGCCATTCCCCTTTCAGTCCTGTTACTGACGCCTGGCCCTCTATTCTCAGAGCTCTCTGATGCCAATCTCTAGCTATCACAACACACTTGTTGGCCGTGACTTGTCTTTTGGTAATGGTGACCACACAACAAAGATCCCCACCTGAGTGCAGGGTCTTTATGTCTTCACCTACCATGCCACGTAGAGACTACACAGTGACCTCCAGTGAGCCAAGCACTTGTCTCAGTGAACCTTTCCAGGAAGCCCATGCGGCTGCATGGTTCATTTGTTTATCTGGCATAGTCATTCAGCACTCACTGAGCATCTGCCATGAGCTCCTGGAGGTACAAACAGGGTGACACAGTGAGAAAAGCATGGGGAGTCTAGGGACAGGCAGTACAGCAGAGTGAGTAAAAACTGAACTGCCGAATCTCACAGACCCACACTTGAACCCTGGCTCTGCCACCACAGCCATGTGGCCTCAGGCAAATTGCACCTCAATTTGTACCTCAATTTCCTCCTATGTAAAATGGGGATATGAATATCCCCTACCTCACAAGGCTTCCTCGCAAGCCTCATTTTCTACTCTGTGCTTTCATATAGTTTGTATATTCATTTTATTTCTACTTCATATCACAATATATTGTCATTCCATCTGCCTTCTAAGCTGTATTCTGAGCTCCCAGCAGGCAACAACTACTTGTTTATGTTTGTATCTCTAGTGCCTCCCATAGTGTCTGGCCCAGAATATACACTCAATAAGTTGTTGTGAAGTGTTAACAAAATGTTGTAATTATTTTTCTAGGTCTGTCTTCCTCATTAAGCTGTGAACTTCTGGAGGGCAGATATTTCACTTGTCTCAGTATCTGCAGAACATAGCAGGGGTTTGGCTTGGAGAAGATATTTGGTGAATGCTAGTTAGACGAATGGCTGGGGAAGTGGGGGAGTGAGGGAAGGAATGAATGAAGGAACAGATGGAGGCTGATGATTAAGACAATTTCTTACTGGCTCACTATTAGTGAGGTCATTGTCAGCTTGAAATTAATTTGGATATATGGTAGGAATATGGGGGAAGGGATAGTTGCGTTTTCTGAGGCCTTATCTTCCTCAACCTTGTTCTAGCATTTAGCACTGTAGACCACCCTTTCCTGGAAATTCTTTCCTTCTATAGGCTCTGTAAGACCAAACTATTTTGGGTTTCCTTGTGCTTTTCTGACTCTTTCCTTGTTTCTTGTTTTGTTATTGTTATTTTCCTCATGCTGCCTCACCACTGCCTCACCTATCTCCACCACCATCCCTGCCCCCACCACTAGCACCCCACTATGTTGTAAACATACTCTAGGACTTATACTTGGTCCTGTTCTCTCCTTTCCTGATGAAAATTAAGCTAATTCCAAAATGCCTCTTTAGAGGTATCTGAATAAATGACTTTCTGACATTCCTTCTGATCTCCAAGTCTGAATCTTCAGCGTCCTGTTGCATATCTAAACGTGGTTTTTTGGTTGGCTTCCCAAACTTCAGTCCTAAAATTCTAATCTTTTTTTCCCCAAACTTTCCACTTTCCTCTCCCCCATCTTCTCTTTTTTCATTAGCAGTCATGCCTTTCCATCTTTTTCAATTCTTCTCTCTTTTCATAGGCAGTAGTGCCTTTATGTATATATATATATATATATATGAATTATATATGTAATTACTATGCTATGATCACATCAAACAACATTAACAATAATTAGTTAATATTGTTTAATAAGTAACCCATATCCAGATTTTCCTGATTTTCTCAAAGATGCCATTTTATTAGTTGGTTTGTTCCAATTAAAGTCCAAATTAAAATCCACACATTCTTTGGTCATACCTTGTAAGTCTTTTATTCCTTTTGACTTGTTAGAGAAACCAGATCATTTGACTTGAAGAATGTCTCATATTCTCAATTTGTCTGATTGGTTTTTTTGATGTTGTCATTGAACTTGTTTCTCTAGCCTGTGTATTTCTTGTGAACTGGGAGTTATGTCTTGAGGCAGGGATTAGATTCAGGTTAAATTTGGGGGGTAAGAATACTTTGCAGTCAGGGTTATACACTTTTTATCACATCACCTCATGATGCAAATAAAGTCTGATTGGTCCCATCAATCCTTTACCTAATGGTTTTAACAGCTATTGATGATTACTGTTTAAGCCCATTATTTTATTAAGGGTTGTAAAATGGCTCTTTTCCAATTCTGTTATTCCTTTTGTATTGATTAATTGGAATTTTTCTGTAAAGAAGAACGTTATTCATCAACCATTTAGTTACCTTGAATTACAGTGTATACCAAAAAGGCAGGCTAATGTTTGATACCTTCTCTTTAAAAACATCAAGTTTCAGATTGAATTGGTATCCTAGCAACCTCCAATTGCAACCACTCAAGTCTTTTAAGTATTGCTATGAACTCATGGATTTTTATATATTTAATGTGTTTCAATTCACTATAGTCATTATTCATTTTGTTGCTAAAATTGTATAACCTTAAACCAGTGGGGGTTCTTTCAAGTTGGCTTGTTTCCTTTTGTCAAGATAGCTGCCTTGATTTTTGGTTTGACAGCATGTTTGACAGCGTGTTTCAGGCTCAAATTGTACAATTTCAAGTCCAGACCTAAAGTCAACCATTTTTCCTAAGACTTCTAGTTCCCCTTATTGGGAAATACTATTCAGAGAGCACAGTCTGGGGACTAGGTTTCCTCATGGTTACTAGGTTGCTATGTCTTATTTTTATTGAAAGAACTAGAAAATACATATTTTTAAAAAAGATAAAAATGATAAACTTATGCTGCTCTTTCAAAGTCAGTTTTAACAGTATAGGGTTCTAGGCCAGGATCATTGACTCAGCCTGTAATCCCAACACTTTGGTGAGGCTGAGGCAAGTGGATTATCTGAGCCCGCGGGTTTGAGATCAGCACGGGCAACTTGGCGAGATCTCACCTCTACAATAAAAAAAAAAATTAGCCTGGCAAGGTAGCATGCACCTGTAGTTCCAGCTACTTGGAAGGTTGAAGCAGAGGGATTGCCTGAGCCCAGCAGTTCGAGGCTGGGGTGGCCACGAGCATGCCACTGCACTCCTGCCTGGGTGACAGAGTGAGAATCCAACTCAAAAAAAAAAAAAAAAGAGTATAGGGTCCTTGCTTACCTTCGATTTTTGTAAGTATATGCCTTTTCTCTCACTCTGAAAAGATTCAGTCCCTAATGATAATAAAATAACTACTTGTGTTACATGATTTTTGTAACAATTTTTAAATTAACAATTTAGTCTACTAAGACTACTGGCTGCAGTTTAAGATTGCTTTGCTCTTTTTCCTTTTATTTCTTTTTTTTCTTAGAATAAGTCCTACTCGGGAGGTAGTCAAAATATTGTGTTTTAATGTCACTTGAAGTAATTTCTTTCCCTGTGGCGTTGTTACCAGCTTGATACACAGTTCGATTCACTTGCCTAATTTTCTCTCTCAGTCTTAGAGATTGCTTTAATTTCCCTTTGGGATTTATCTTTACACTTAATTTATGGAAAATCAATTCCAAATAGTTCCAAAGTTGAAATTGTGTAAGAGAAGATATTCCCAAACTTTTGCTCCCATCCTGCTGCCCCCCATTCTTTATCTTCCCTTCCTATTTAATAATCATTTTTATTGTTTTGATTTCTCCATCCACTGTGTGCTTGAATATTAAACAAACGAGAATAAATAGTTGTATTCCATCTCCATTTCTTACAAAAAATGTAGCATGTAAAATCAACACTGTTCTGCTTCCTTTTTTCTCCACTTAAAATCATCCCATGTCAATGTATGGAGATCTTCCTCTTTCCATTATATAACTGCATAGTGTGGCCTCTTGTGGAGGAACCGTAGCTTGTTTGACCAGGCTGTCCCTGTTGACCAGTATGTGGATTGGTTCTAGTCTTTTGCTATGATAAAGTATGTTAAAATTAGTATTGAAGGTATCTGTCCCCTGACTCTTCTGGTTCCAAGCCCACTGTCTCTTCTGTCTCCTTCTGCACTCATACTCACTTCAGAATCTGGTGATTCTCGCTTTGCCCTCTTCTCTGTTTCTGCCTTTTCATCCACCCTGCTCTCTCCCCATTTCAGACACTATTTGTCTTTGTCTGGATTACAGCAGTAGCAGTGAAATCCCTACTTATATTTCTCCCCAGTCCAGTCCGTGCTGAACACCACAGTCAGATTCATCTCCTGAAATCTTATTTTCATTATGACTTCTTCTCATCCTACTCAAAAATCTTTACTAATAACATAAAATCCAAATTACTGAGTTTGTGATTCAAGGGCCTCCATGAACTGACCCAAATCTTCTTGCCCAATACTCATTCCCTCTGCTTTGGTCTATAGATACATTACTCAGCATGTGTGATTTCCCAAACTTCATGTTAATTATTGCCTTTACACTTTTTCTATGCTGCAAAGCTCCAATCAAATTCTAGATCCTTAGAACACCCCTGAGCTCCCAGCCCAAGCTTTCTCCCCTAAACTTTTAACTCTTTGTGATATCCATTTGCAATAGAGCATCGGCCTAGTCCCTAACCGAATGGAAAAATCTTATTGAATCTGTCTGGTCACTACTGTGAGATCTAAGGAATGCGTTGGTACATTCATCAAGCATTAATTGATCAGCATCCAAAGATGAAGGAAGCGGACCTTTGGACTGGTTAGTGTTCTTCGTGATAGTGACCAAGAAGGATGTAGGAATCTCTGCCTGAAAGCACAGATAGAAAGATGTTCCGGATTTGCAATACTTGACTGAGAGATATAGGAGTGGACTGCGTGTCTCTTTCAAAGAAGAATTTCATTTCTGTTTAAGAAGAGTAAGTGGAACTTTGGCTAGGGGAAGGGGCTTGTCCAGTGGGTAGAAGTCACAAAGTTCTAAATCCTGGGAGAGTACTGCTTTTTCTACCTTTCCCTTGTCAAGATAAAACATGGTATTATGTTTGGTGAGGAACTAGAACTCATGCCAACCTGACCGTGTCCTGGCTGCCAGTCGTGTGACAGGGTGGTTGACCAATCACACATTACAAAACACTGCATTTATACTGTTTCCTTCCTATGCTTTTGTTGTTTGAGTCGCATTCACCTTAGTTTCTTAAGGTTCTTTCTTAACTTCACCATATGGGGCTAAAACTATTTTTGGTTTATTTATTTACAATTTATTCTCCTCCATTTACTTCTAAAAAGATTTGCAGAAGCGTTTAAATTGAAACATAATATAAAGTAAGACAGAACAGAATGACATATTTCAAGAAGGAGTAGATATCACCAGATATTTCAGATGATCAGAAAGCTATGGTTGTTGAGCGCTGAACTTGACACTAATTTTTTGATGTTCAAAGGTAAAGGTTGTAGTGGTATATGTTATTTGAGAACCAGAAAGAGGATTTTATATATATAATAATATATAATATATATTATATAAATATATATTCTTCAACTTCTCCCTGATATGAAATTCAAATAAAAATTTGTCACAAGAGCCTTGAATAAGCACATTAGGTAAAGTTAAAGACATAATGACCTGTGCTTTTAACTTTATTTTTTTACAAATATCATAAAAATGCCAGTCAAATCAATACTTCTTATGTGGACTGAAGTAGGATTTTGTTTCGTTCTTGTTATTGTGTGTTTGGACAATGAATTCAACTCACATATACTGCTAGCTGAGGAAAAAAAATGATACAACCACTTTGGAAAGCCTTTTATTAATTACAAATACCTATCCTGTGACTCAGAAATTCTACTGTGTGTGTTCAGCAAAGGCGTATGTCAGAATGTCCATTAGAAAATTATTTAATACTGGTCAAATAATGGAAATAACCCAAATGTTCATCAATGGTAAACTTATAAATACATTGCAGTACATTTATACAATGGAATATTCTACAGTAATGAAAATGAACAAACTACAACTACGTGCAAGAATGCGAAAAGCACAAACTTCATGCTGATCGAAATAAGTCAGACCCTAAAGAATATATATACTGTCTGATTCAATTTTTGCACAGATCAGAACCAAACAAAACTAAACTGTGGTATCAAGATAGTAGTTATTTTAATAGGAAAGAGAGGGAAATGATGGGGCTTCTGGAGACTGGTAATGTTCTGTTTTGGGTCTCTGTGGTGGTTACTTAGATGTGTTCACCTTATGCTAATTTATTGAACTGTACAGATATGAACTGTGCACCTTTCTATATATGAGTTATATGTCAGCAAAAGTCTAAATATTAAACATACACATGATAAAATTTCAAACCATAAAAAAGAATGTGCAATAAAAAGGAAATCATCCACCCACTGTAAGGTCTCATTCCCTCTCGTCAGAGCCCATCATTAGTACCAGTTTCTTGTGTGTTCTTTTAGAAATATCCAGGAATAAAAGAAGAGTGCTGTGTATGCAACTATGTATGCATCTCTAAGTATATCACTATTCATTTAGTAATTTACAAAAATGAAAACTCATTATATACATTGTTCTGTCACATTTTTTCTCATGTAGCTATATGTCTTGGACATTTTCTCACATGAGTGCATGAAAGATAGCGACCTTATTCTTGGTAATGACTCTATATTCTATATTCTATTGGTTAAACACTAGGTTTAACCAAGCCTCTGCTACTGGACATTTAGGATTTTTCCAGTTTTTAAAATATTACAATGACTTGTTAAACATTAAACAAATTTGTATGCATGTCTTTGCATATATGTATGCCTACACTGGCCTTCAGCAGTTTTTTTTATTTGTTTTTTTTTTTTTGAGTTGGAATCTCACTCTGTCGCCCAGATTGGAGTGCAGTGGCCGCAGCCTCCACCGCAGCCTCGACCTGCTGGCCTCCGGCAATCCTTCCGCCTCAAGCCTTCCGAGTAGCTGGAACTACAGGCGCGTGCTACCACGCCCGGCTCATTTTTTATTTATTGTAGAGATGAGGTCTCGCCAAGTTGCCCAGGCGGGTCTCGAACCCACGAGTTCAGGCAATCCACTCACCTCAGCCTCCCAAAGGCGCGGGATTACAGGCTGAGCCACCGAGCCCAGCTTCAGTAGCTTTTTATTAGATTATTTAACTAACACATAAGGTGAATATCCCATAGAGTCAAAACCATCTTTAACATTTCCTTGGGAAGGCTGACATCCCATATCTTCATTATTCTAACAGTGTCTGTTTCCCTGTTTTTGACTTCTTGGGATTGAGGTAGATCACCAGATGAAGAGGTTAGCTTGTGGTTATGAGCTATGTCAAATGAAGCGTGAGACACATGGGGACTGAAACTTACTGATGGAGAAGCAGAACCACAGATTTCACCTTATATTCTCTCCAGGGCACAGCAGGATCATTGGGCAGAATGGTGGACATAACCCGCTATACCATTTCAGTTGTCACCTTCTCTCTTTCAACATTCTTCTCCATTTTTCTGTCTCGGTCTCCCATCTCTTTCCTCTTTCTCCTCTTTCTAAATGCTGAGTGCATATATTTGAATTTACATAACTCACATATGCATATGGTGTGACTCCACTATATATCCATAGGATCAATTCCAAGAAGTGGAATTTTGGCATATATATGTATGCATGTATCTTCAAATCATGTATGTATGTGTCTTTTATATAGCTATGTCTTTTTAACTATGAACATTTCCCAACATATACAAAAGCAGATCGAATTATATAATGAGCTCCCTATACCCATCACCTAGCCTCAACAATGACCAATGCATGACCACTCTTGTTTCATCTATACCCACATCTGTTTTCCCTCTTTCTCTAATATCATGAAGCAAATCACACATGTCATAACATTTCATCTGTAAATCATTCAGTATGTATTTCTAAAGGATTAAGACCCCTTTAAAAAACATATCCACAATACAACATACATATCTGAAAAGGAGCAAAACTTCATTAAAATCTACAAATATCTAGTCAATGTTCAAGATTCCAGTGATCTTACAATTGTTATAAGTGAATTTTTGTCTGTGTGAATAAAGCTCTAGATATGTAATTAATTGATGTGGCATGAAAGTCTTTTTTAATCTATAACTCCCTTTTTTTCTTATTGCAATTTATTTTTTGGAAGAAAAAAGGTTGTTTTTCCTGTAGCATTTCCTACACTCTATATTTTGTGGATTGCAGTCCTATTGTTAAGTTTAGTATACTCTGCAGTCTTCTTGTTCTCTCTAAATTAATAGTTGATTTTAGGAGCTTAATCATATTCAGGTTTGAGTTTCTTTGCTTTTTGCTTTGTTTTCGGCAAGACTACTTCATACATGGTTTGTGCTCTCTGTTAAGAGGCACATACTATTTGGTTGTTTCTGTTTTTACGATATTAGCAACCACTGATGATCAAGCTGATTTATTCATTCTTTAAGGGTTGCAAAATGATGATGTTTTTATTTTATTGTTCTTTTTTTATTTGTTAGCTGGAATATTTCTGTACAATTACTGCTTGGTTTCCAAAGGTACAATTTGTACAAGAGGGTAGGATAAATGCCTAATTCCAAATAATAAGCTAGTTCATTAGCATCCACTAATAAACTTAATGAGTGGGGTTTTTTCCTTTTTTCTTTTTCTTTTTTTTTTTTTTTTTTTTTTTTAGTCAGAGTCTCACTCTGTTGCCCAAGCTGGAGTGCAGTGGCACCCTCATGGTCACCGCAGCCTTGACCTACTGGGCTCAGGCGATCCTTCCACTTCAACCTTCAAAGTAACTGGAACTACAAGTGCCAGCCACCATATCCAGCTAATTTTTTTATTTATTGTAGAGACGAGGTCTTGCCATGTTGGCCAGGCTGGTCTCAAACCCCTGGGCTCAGGCAATCCTCTCGCCTCGGCCTCCCAAAGTGCTGGGATTACAGACTTCAGCCACTGTATCCAGTCTGTTTTTCTTTTTAAAGTACAATGATGAATTCATGGATTTAAACATATTTAATTTGTTGTTCTTATTCATATTGAGGCTCACATTGGCCCCTCTTTGGCCATTGGGAGCCTCTTTAAGTTGGTTCCGGAGTTCTTTTTCCATGAATCTGGTAGCGTTTGAAAGCTTCCTTGCTAGGCATAAGATATTCCAGGATCATTATGTAAATTTCCTGCCCCAGATCTGAAGACCCATATTTTTAGATACCAACATGATATTCTGAAAAGATCACAGTCTTTAAAGTCAGAGAAACTGGGATTGAATCTTGACCCTATCTCATGCTGACTATATGGCCATGGACAGAAAACTTAATATTAACCCACTTTGCCTCTTCATTTTTACACATAGTAGGTACTCAGAAATTCAGGTTTCTTCTCTTTTCTTACTCAAGTGACAATATTACATCATCTATGATTACTTAGGCTTCTGTACTTACAGCATGGAGTGTTCTCTTTTACATATGGTAGACACTCAATTCGTACTTACAAACTGACCTTGAGGATAGATGCCATTCAATAGATGATGCCAACATGTGCTAGGCATTGTGAACATAGGCACCATCTCAATGTTTTTTGAAAATTTCTCCTTTGTTTTTAAAGCACCCATTCACAAATATTAATAAATAGATTCCTTCTCACCATCTCTACCCCCTCCCCAGAATTGATGTGGGATGGTAATGCCAGCTTTCAGTTGTGTTAAAGGAGGCAAGAGAAGTATGAATAATTCAAAAGGATAATCCAAGGCAGTGAGTCACTCCAAAGTCACTCGTTTCAGTTTGAAAGACATTATTTGATATATATAGCAGATTTCCCTTCTTAAATTAGCTTTACTTACACTACTATTAAAATGGCTTTTCATTCCTCGAGGTCACAGAAGCTAGAGAGGGTAATAAATCCAAAATGTGCTGAACAAGCCACAGAAGTCAACATGGGATGCAGTGTTTACCCTGGATATGCTGCCCTGATACTCAAGTGTTAACTGTGACGCTGTCCTCAACTTAAGATCAGAATTAGGAAATTGCCAGTCTCAGTGTTTCAGTCCTGGCAGCCAGGGGAGCAGCATCTGCTGCAAAGAGCACATTCCTCTGACAACTGACTAAAAGATACTGGAGGAAGGTGGAAAGAGTGGTGAGAAAAAGTCACCTCAAATAAGCAGTGTCTCGCAATGGCCCTCAGCAGCCATGCTAGGATGAGTTGGGATTTTGAGAGAGCTCAACAGAGAATTAGTTTTTCTTGTGGCTGCTTTCCTCAAAGTACCCAGTGAAGAGTTGATCACATGGCAGTATTCCCTCAGAAGGCACTGACTATGAAAGTGGTCTGGCCAACTCCCACAAGGTCTGTTTTTCAAGCTGTTGGTTGTGGGGTGAAAGCAACTGGCTGAGGTGACTAGAAAGCCTACTTGTGTCCCCTGAAAGCTAAATTCTGGGGTTGTTTCATTTTCTTGGGGTCCCACCCAGGAACTCTTTTCCCATAAGCCCTAGCAGTAGATTCCTAACAAACACAAAGGCTTTCTCTGTGCCAGAAATTGTAGGGGCTCTTTTCACGCATTCTCTCATTTAATCCTCCTATCCAGCATGGCAGAGTATGTATTAGATATCCAATTGATAGACAAGGAATTGCAGGTTCACAGAAACTTGATCACATGACCTCCTCCTCACTCCAGACAAGACCACACAGCCGGCAAACACAAGAGTTAGAATTTAAACAGAATCTCTGGCCCCAAATGAGTTATCTTTCATGGATGTCGTGCTCCCTTCCTTCAGCTCGGGTTCCCACGCCTCACAGGCTTCATAGTTATTATCTTTCTCTGACTACTCTCACCCTGGGTTCTACTTTCTGGTTGACACCATTTGCATTTTGGGGACTTCAATGCCAACCAGCCCCTAATGGGAAAGCACGGGAGAGCATAGATACAAACTAGCAGAAGGTGACCAAGGTTCTGGAAGACTCACACAATTTTCTTCCTGCCCCCATCTTCTTCTGTCTGGATCTGGAAGTCTCTTAGCCCTGAAGTTAAAATTCTAGATCCATGGTCTGCCAAGAACAAATGTATTTAAGGCCTGAGGTCAACCCTTAGAAGTAGACTGTACCAGGAAATGTGGTATCCTTGGTTAACATAACTTTGAGTACCCACTGACTTCTTTCCTGCCCTCTTGTCATTTACTCTGGTGGCCTGACACGACTGATGAGGTGACCTGTAAGACTCATGGGCATGATATGATTGGCGTTACCAGCTGAACTCTGGACAGACTGCACCTGCAGGCCATGTTGCTCTAACCATGTGATCCACACACCTCACGAGTGATGATGGAACAGAAGCTGTATCTTCATGTAAGGCTGTGGTGAAGTGGAGAAGGAACAAAACTTGGGTACGAACTACCTAACCTGAGATGTAACAAGCTCATTGGACCCATGGAGCACTATGTCAACATTAGGTTAGTGCTACGAGTAGAAATTATTTAAACACGTGATCAGTATATTTAGTCTTTTTCTTGTTTGTTTTACTTCGTGGTTAAGAATTGCAGGCAAATGAGAAAAAATGAGAAGGAAAGATACTGCTGAAGTTTCACTTTATCTCTAAAGATGATTTTCATCATAGGGCATCTTAAAAATAGGTAATAACCATTATTAACTAGAACAAATTTTTCTGAAAGAAGAAAGGAATCCACTTAGGAAACATTTTCTTTGGAAATATCATTAAACATTGTATTTGGAAAGTACTCATTCTTCTGCTTTCAGGCTGCTTGCTCCTGACTACTTTCTGTCGATACCAAACAGAGTAGTCATAAATCATACTCTCTTAGCAGAATTTTTCTTTTTATTCTGCCATTTTTCTGACCATTTTAGATCACAGCCCTTTGCTCCCGTGTGTGCGTGTGTGTGTGTGTGTGTGTGTGTGTGTGTGTGTGTGTCTTAGCATAATGACCAACTACTTTAAATTAGATGTAATTCATTGTCTTTAAAGCCTGAGAGCTTCACAGCTCTGGATGTTTCTGTAGAAAGCCCCCCCTCTTGCCAGAAGAGCAAAATGAAATGTCAGAGGGATGATTGCTCATCTTTCCATGTACAGGCTTATTGCCTTTGACATTCTTTATACTACTTTGTCAACCCTCTGGGTCGACCTAACACAAAGGACAAAGAGACCTTTATTACTATTGCAATTCTTTCCTCATTTTAGAAGATCTCACCGTTGTACTCTCCTCTCCACTCCTATTTCTTAGATGAGAACACGCACATTTCTTCAGCTCACTGTACTACATGAGATGCGTCACTTCTTAGGTGTCCATCTCTGAGCTACCAAACATAGCCTTTTAAAAAATATTAATTAATTAATTTATTTATTTATTTTATGTATTTATTTATTACAGAGTCTTGTCTCAAACTCCTGGGATAAAGTGATCATCCCATCGCCTCCTGAGACTTGAACCATAGGTACATACAACTGTGCCCAGCTCAGGTTTTTTGTGTTTGTTTGTTTGTTTTGATTTGGTTTCTTCTGTTTGTTAAGCAAAGGCCTAGAGTAGAGCAGGAGATGGCAGTGTATGGCCCACAGGTCAAATTCAGCCTACTGTCTGTTTTCATAAAGTTTTATTGGCACACACATCTATTTGTTTACATATTGTCTGTGATGCTCCCACAGAAAGTTGCATAGTTGTCAAAGAAAACGTATTTCTTGCAAAGATGAAAACATTTATTATTTGACCCTTTACAGAAAATGTTTGCCCACCCCTGCCCTAGAGAGCAGATGCCCAGCATTGCATGCATCCCAAACATCTCAGGACATGTTTGCTGATGCTTTAGAAGTGAAGGTAAAACACCATGAGGAAGATGTAGCAAGAGCTCTCACTTGGAAGCAGGAAAAGGGATTTGGTCTCTGCTCTGCCACTATTGGCATCAACTAAGGCAGATTCAGTTTCTTGCCTAGCCCAAGTTTGCCCAAAGTTTAAATGAAAGATGTGAATGAGATGATCTACAGAGGCCCTTCCAACTTTGAGAGTCTGTGTTTCCCATGTTTAGTCTAATAAGATTTGTTATAATACACACATTCATATCTACTGTTGAAACTAAAAGATGCTTCACTACTCCGCTTTTAAAGTCATAACTGTGAGATCGATCATTAGAGACTTACAGAAAAGTTGCAAAAATACCACAGAGAACTGCCACGTACCCTCAGCCAGCTTCCCCCATGTCAATATCTGCATAACCACAGTTCAGTCTTCAGAATCCAGAAAATAATTCTGGTGCAATACTGTTAACTAAACTACAGATTTTATTTGATTTTACTGGATTTTCCACTTTTTTTCTGTTCCAGAGTCAGTCCATGATACTCCATTGCATTTAGTCATCAAATCTGCTTAGTATCCTCCATTCTATGATAGTTTATCAAAAGAATACCAGTCAGTTGTTTTGTAGAATGCTCCTCAATTTCGTTTTTTCTTGTGATTAGATAGAGGCTATACATCACTGGGGAGACTATCACAATGTGTCCTTCTCAGTCCATCATATCAGGGTATCAATCTTGATCACCTGGCTAAAATGATTTCTGCCAGGTTTCTCCATTGTAAAGTTATAATTTCCTCTCCCCACTCTGGCAATGACTAAATATTTTGGGAGAAATACTTTGAGACTATGCAATCCTATTCTGTTTAAACTTTTGTCCACTCATTATCACATCCGTTGATAGAGTCCTCCTGTGGCATCTATCACTGAGGTACTCTAATGGTGGCTTTTTTTTTCCATTTCCTCAAGTTTTATTTCAGTACAATACACATCTTAAAAACAAACAAGTCATTTTCTTTTTTTTATTTATTTATTTTTCTTTTCTCATTATTCTTTGTTTTATTTTCAAAATGTGGCTCATACTTTAAAAATGGCTTTCTATGAAACCTCTACATTTGCATGAATTCCAGTGAAAAACTCTGTTCTCTGTCTGCTGTCATCATTCTGTTCAGCAGCTTGTTACATATTTTATAGGGTTAGGAAGTGATTAACAACGGACTTGTCCACAGCATTCCATAAAACAGCAAAATCAACAGTAAAGCTCAGCAAAGTAAACATCCAGAGCGCTTTTAAATATTTGGTTTTGTAGTTTTTAAATGACATGTTTTATTTTATTTTATTTTTTACTTTAATCAATTTTTAAAAATGATATTGTGGGGTACAGTTAAGGGTTAGGTATACAAATATGCTCCGTTCAGGCACCCTTGTTGATAAGAGGTATCTCCCCGTCCCCAGACAGATATTTACTACCATTAATCCCATCTCCCTTCCCCTCCCACCCCCATAGTTTCCCACCACTGTCAGTCCTTTTCTTAGAGTATTATGGATGTTCAAGGTTCACTATATGAATAAGAACATGTGATACTCAGGTCTTTGTTTCTGTGAGAGGTCACTCAGTATTATAGACTCCAGTTCCATCCAGGTTGCTGCGAAATTCATGATTTTGTTCTTTTTTATGGCTGTGTAGTATTCCATCGTGTATATGTACCACATTTTAAAAATCCAGTCCTCTTTTGATGGACAGCATGGATGCTTCCAGGTTCTTGATATTGTGAACAATGCTGCAATAAACATATGTGTGCAGGTATCTTTTTGATAGAGTGATTTGAGTTCTTCAGGGTATATTCCCAGTAGGGGGATTTCAGGGTCATATGGGAGGTCAATATTTAGAGCTTTTAGGAATCACCACACTGTTTTCCACAGAGGTTGCACTAGTTTGCACTCCCACCAACAGTGTAGAAGTGTTCCCTTTTCGTCACACCCTCTCCAGCAACTGTTATTTTTTGAGTTATTGATAATGGCCATTCTGACTGGAGTTAGGTGGTATCTCAGTGTGGTTTTGATTTGCATCTCCCTGATGATTAGTGAGGTTGAACATTTCTTCATGTGTCTGTTGGCTGCTCAGATGTCTTCCTTTGAGAAGTGTCTGTTCGTATCTTTTGCCCATTTTATAATGGGGTTGTTTTTTTTTTCTTTTCAGCACATTTGAGTTCCTTGTAGATCCAAGATGTTAAGCCTTTGTCAGACTTGGAGTTGGCAAATACTTTTTCCCAGTCTGTAGGCTGTCTCCCTGCTCTCTTGATGGTTTCTTTGGCTTTGCAGAAGCTTGTCAATTTAATGAGGTCCCACTTGTCTGTCTTATCTCTTATGGCCTGTGGGTTTCAGGTTTTGTTCAGGAATTGGATGCCAGTTCCAATTTCCATGAGAGTATGTCCTTCATTTTCTAAGGTTCTTATGGTTTGAGGTTTTACATTTAGGTCTCTGATCCACTTAGAGTTAATTTTTGTTTATGGGGATAGATAGGGGTCCTGTTTCAATCTTCTGCATGTGGTCAGCCAGTTTTCCCAGCACCATTTACTGAATAGGATCTCCTCTCCCCAGTGGTAGGCGGTGGAAGCTTTGTCGAAGATGAGTTGGATGAGAAATTGAGGTTTTGCTTCTGGAATCTCAATTCTATTCCATTGGTCTATATGCCTGTTCCTGTACCAATACCAAGCTGTTTTGATTATTGTAGCTCTGTAAAGTTTGAAGTCTGGTAATGTGATTCCACCTCTATTTCTCTTATTCCTTCTACATGTATTAATGGGGATTTTTCTATTAAGAAGAGTGTACCATCTCTCACATTTATTAATCCATTCAATCATTTATGTATGGAAGTATGAATTCATGGATTTTATCTTATGCTCTTAGTTGCAATCTAGTACTTTCATTGTTTATTGGTCGTCGTGTAAATTGTTGCAACTTTGGCCATTGGAGACTTTTTCAGGTTGGCTCCTGTGTTCCTTTAAAGTGCTCTTGTTATTATTATTGTTTAGGCTACCCAACTTTTGTTTTAAAAGGGATTGTTGCTGGGTTGCCACAATATTTAGTTTTGTTTTCAGTCAAAGGACATTTAACAATAAATTGAGAAAATTTTGGTTATCACACACAACAAATAATTTTCCTGTCTAAAATGTCAGTAGTGTTGAGGTTGAGAAATTCTGGTCTAGAACATTCTTTTCCTGATATCTAGATGCATGGTACTGAAAGTAAATGTAATCAGGAATGAAACATGGACTTTTTTGCAGAGGTCCTCAAACTTTTAAAACAGGGGGCCAGTTCACTGTCCCTCAGACCGTTGGAGGGGCGGACTATAGTTTAAAAAAAAAACTATGAACAAATTCCTTTTTTTTTAAAACTATAATCCACCCCTCCAACAGTCTGAGGGACAGTGAACTGGCCCCCTGTTTTAAAAGTTTGAGGACCCCTGTTTTAGAGTATATTTTAAACATATTAAATATTTTGTGCTTATAAAAATATAAAAGTAAATCTAATGGGAGAGTTCCTCTTCCAAACATGATAGACTATCAGGCACTAATTACCCTCCATCTTAAACACAACTAGAAAACCAGACAGAATATGTGAAATAGTGACTTTTGGACACTGGGCAACAGGCATGTGGTGATTCCTGACAGAAAGAATACAAGAAAGGTGATTGCTCTAATTGCCGTAGCTTATTGCCTGAACTTATTTTCTAGGCTGCAGTAGACAAAAGGAGAAACAAAAACAATCCTAGAAGTCTTGATCAGTAGGGGAGACAAAGATTAGGGTCCAAGGAGGCCAGGAGGACTGGAAATTGTAAGAAACAATACTTGTTCTGTACAGAGACAGCTCCAGAGATATTCAGAGGGTCCCTTCTAGTCTTTGGATGACTTATGATCTGTACATGTGTGAGGAAAAACTAACCTTGGGCAGTGAAAATACCATAAGAAAGCAGTAAACTAAACAATTACCAGCACTCACACACGCCTAAAAATAGACTTTTAATACTTTTGACATCTCAAAAGGATATTGCCGTTATAGTAGGGCAAAATTATTTCTAGACGAAAGGCTGCTATAGAGCTGCCCCAAATTTAAAAGTGAGCCTTGAAAGAATCAGATTACATATCATTTCACTGTATTCTAGAACAAAGCCCATCAATATTTAAAAGACTACAACAAAATCCAACACTCAGCGATGTAAAATGTACACTATACAGCATCCAATAAAACATTATAGGCCATGCAAAAAAAATAGGAGAATATGATTCATAACCAGGAGAGATTTCAATCAATGAAAATAGACTTAGAAATGACAGATATAATGGAATCAGCAGACAAAAAAAGCTAAAGTAGCTATTACAAATGTGCTCTGTATGATTATGAAGGTGGACATAAACTTAGATGTGACGAAGAGAAAAATGGAAGATAAAAAAGATCCAAATCAGAGAGGAAAACTACAATATATAAAATGAGAAATGTACTGGAAAAAATCAGCAAAGTAGAAACTGCAGAAGATTAGTTAACTTGAAGTCATAGCAATAGAAACGACTCAAAATGATGAGCAGAGATGACTGAAAAAACAGGATATAACATCAGTGACCTGTGGAGAAACATAACGGAATCTAACAAATGCATAATTGTAGCATCAGGAATCCAGGAGAGCAGAAACATATCTGAAAAGCAAGGCTGGGAAATTTTTAAATGTTATGAAAACTAAGGAGTCACTTATCCAAAAATCTCAACAAACTTCAACATAATAAATGTAAAGAAAATTGCAACATAATCGAATTGTAGAGGAACTATTGTTAATAAAGAGAAATATTAAAGTCAACCAAAGGAAAAGAGACATATTACATGATGAAGCTTAAAGAAGACAATGGAGTGACAGCTTAAATGTACTGAAGAAAAATAGTTGTCATCCTAGAAATCTAAACCCAGTGAGAACATTTTTCAAAAATAAAGATGAAATTAAAACTTTTCAGATAAAAACTGAGAGAATTATAATCAACAGATAGTGAAGTGCAAGAAATGCTAAAGGAAGCTCTTCAGCTAAAAGGAGAATAACACCAAAAGAAAATTGGGATCAAACAAAAGTTTGAGGTTTAGGACTTATAAAAAAGGTAAGTATACTTAAAGACATTTTAAAAGTCATTTTTATGTTCCTGTTAAACAAAAATTGGCTATTTAAATAAAAACAGCAATGAATTGTGATGTAATATGTTTCTACGTATAATGAATGCAAAAATAAAATGTATGACGATAATAACACAAAGGACACAAAGGGGGAATTGAAGTATAATGTTGCAAATTCTTATGGTATTTGTGAAGTGGTATAATATTCCTTGAAGATATATTGTACTGAATTAAACATTTTAATGCAAACCATAGAACGAACAATAAAAAAGAGAATTTGATTATAAAGCCAATACTGGAAATAAAGGGGAATCATAAAAATACTTAATTAGTAAAAAAAAAAAAGACAAGAAAAAAAAAACAAGGAACTGAAGGGGACAAATATAAATCAGATACCAAGTTTGTAGATTTAGACACAGCAAAATCAGTAATTTAACTAAATGTAAAAATATGAACACTCCAATTAAAAGATAAAGATTACCAGTCTGGGTAAAAAAACAAGACCCAGTTATATACCATCTATGAGAAACTCACTTTATATATAAACACACATATAGGTTAAAATAGAAAGGATAGAACAAATATAGCAAGCAAATACTAATGAAAATAAAGCTGGAGTGGTTATATTAGCCTTAGGCAAAGTAGATTTTGGTACAATGAACAGTACTAGAGATAAAGAGAATTCGTTTATAATAATAAAGAGGTCAATTCATCAAGAGGATATAACAGTACTAAGTATCTATTGATCTAATAGCAGAGCTTCAAATATGGTAAGCAAAAAAGGAGGGATAGTCAAATGCATAATCATAGTTGGGGATTTTAACACTCATTCATTTATTGATAGAACAAATACAAAGAAAATCAGTATAAAGAAGATTAAAATTACAGTATTCATCAAATCGATTGAATTGATTTTACAGGAAAACATACTTAATGCAAGCAGAATATACATTATTTTCAAGTGCACACAGAATATTCGCTAAGAAAGACCACATCTGGGCCTCAAAAAGTCTCCATGAATTTAAGAAAATTTAAATCATACAAAGGATATTCCTTAACCACCAAGCAACCAAACAAGGAATCAATAAAAAACAGGTATCTGGAAAACTCCCTGTATGTTTTGATAATAGTTTTTTTTAAAGGTATAATTTGCATACCACGCAATTCACTTACTTAAAGTGTGCAATTTTATTGTTTCCTAGTACAATATATTCACAGGTTTGTGTAACCAGCAGCACACTTAATTTTAGTATATTTTCATCACCTCAAGGAGAAACCCTATATCCTTTAGTCATTAACCCCTTATCTCCCCTACCCACCCAGACCTAAGAAACCACTAATCTATTTTCTGTCTCTAAAGATTTCCCTATTCTTCATAGAAGTAAAGATTTCCTTATTCTTCAAGTCATATAGTACATAGTCTTTTTTGACTGGCTTCTTTCACTTAGCATAATGTCTTCAAAGTTAATCCATGTTGCAGCAGTATCCATACTTTATTTTTGAAATCCATTATGAATTTAATGAAACTGCATTAGACAATTGACATTTTTGCTTTGCTTATCTCTATGGGAGCAGTAGTAGAATCTATCTTCTAAATCAGGGATCTAACACCAGGTAATATTATAATTTATTATGACCATATACAGAAATGAACAGACTTTACCAGATACTTTTCTATTCTTTTGAGGTGGTATTAAATCACATTTCTGTGCCTAAGCAGGAATTTTTGTATTTTCTTTAAGAACCTATTCTGTATACATCTCACTAATGTCTATCATAAAAAGAAAAAAAACACATTACATGAATTTGGTTGTTTTTTTTGTTTTTGTTTTTGTTTTTTGAGTTGAAGTCTCACTCTGTCGCCCAGGCTGGAGTACAGTGCCACGCTCACACCCTCTGCAGACTCTACCTGCTGGGCTTAGGCGATCCTTCCAGCTCAACCTTCCAAGTAGCTGGAACTATAGGCACATGCTATCACGCCTGGCTTATTTTTTAATTTATTGTAAAGACCAGGTCTCATCAAGTTGCCCAGGCTGGTCTCGAACCCCCGGGCTCAGGCAATCCTCTTGCCTCGGCCTCTCAAAGTTCTGGGATTACAGGCTGTCATCGTGCCCAGCCTATAAATTTGTTATTAATCATTTAATACTTCATTTTGTGTGGCCAAATAAAATCCCATGATATGGATATACCACATTTTGTTTATTCATTCATCCATTGATGGTCATTTGGATTGCTTCCATTTTTTGGCTATGATAAATAATTCTACTATAAAAATTTGTGTGCAAGTTTCTGTGTGGACATATTCTTAATTTTCTTGGGAATTAGTTGGGCCATATTGTAACTCTATGTCATATTATAATTGTGTTTAATTTTTTGAGGAAGTGCCAGACTGTTCCAAAATGGTTACACCACTTTCCATCCCCACTAACAGTGTGTGGGGGCTCTGATTTCTCTGCATACTCCCCAGTACATGTTGTTGTCTGACTTTTTGACTTTTGCTATCCTAGTGGATATGAAGTGATATCTCATTGTGGTTTTGAATTTATCTGATGACTAGTGAAATCAAACATCTTTTCATATGCTTATTGGCCATTTGTATTTTGTTTGTTCAGATCCTTTGCTCTTTTTTAACAGGGTTATTTATCTTTTTGTTGTTGGGTTGTAAAAATTATTTATGTAGTATAGATACAAGTCCATTATCAGAAATATGATTTGCAAATATTATCTCATTCTCTGGGTTGTCTTGACTTTTTGATGGTGTCAATATATGGATATGAAACAACTCATATCTAAATAACCCATGGGTCAAAGAACAAATCTCAAGATAAATTAGAAAGTGTTTTAAATTAAATTAAATTGAAAACACAACTTTATAAAATTCATAGAGTGCAGCTAAAACAGGACTTATGAAGAAAATCTTAGTATTCAATGCTTAATTTAGAAAATAAGAAACTTCTGAAAGGAACTATCTAAACTTTCACTTTATGCAACTCTATTAAGCATTGTCAAATTGGTTTCCAAAACAGTTGTCAGTTTAAGCTTTCAGCAGCACTGCATGTTTACATAATCAACAACACATTTGATACTGCTAGACTAATATTTTGCCAAATAAATGAGTGTGAAATGTATCTTCTTGCTTTCGTTTTTATTTCCCTGATAATTAGGGAATTGACTAACTTTTCATATACTGCATTTAATGACTTTTTAGATTTCTTTCTGTATGTAATACCTATTCATGTTTTTTCCCATTTTAATTGGGTTGTCTTTTACTTTGAACTTGAAAAGTTGTAAGACATTATAAATGTGAATCTTTGCCAGTTATATCTACTGGAAATATCTTCTCCCAGTCTGTATCTATATTTGAACTTTATATTGTCTTTGTTGCATAGATGGCTTACTCAAAATAGGTCAACTTTATTGATAGTTTAAAACATGGTTTGTGTTTGATACTACCTCATCACAAATATAATATCTTATATTTTCTTTTAAATTTCATAGACTTATTTTTACATTTTGCTTTATAATCTACCAATTTTTTTGTGCAAAGATCTACTTTGTTTTTAAATTTTTTTTATTTTAACGATGGGGGGTACAATTTGGGGCTAGGAATACAAATGTTCATTATGTAAGTACCCTTGCTGATGAGGTGTGTCCCTCCCTCCCACCAGTTTCCCATTACTGCCAATAAGGATTTACTTTTTTCACATGGCCATCCGTGTTCTGAACATCATTTATAAACCAGCCCGTTTTTTCCCGGCCTCTTTGCTATTCTTCCATTGTCATATACCAAGTTTTCTTTACATCTGTGGGTAACTATTTTTTTCTGTCCTGTATAACCGACCTGCTTTTTTTTAAATCTCCATGTTCAGGCCACACCATGTTATTGCTCTGGGCTTATAATAAGTATTGTTATTTGGTAACATGAGCCCATTCATTCTTTCATTCTTCTTCATGAGCACTTTGAATATCCTTGGCCCTTTCCTATCCAATGTGAATTTTATGGTAACCTTGTCAAGTTTGATGAAAAAATCTGTGTTAGGATTTTTACTGAAATTGAAATGAAATAATTTAGGAAGAACTGCCATTTCTGTGATACTACAACTTTTCTCTCATGAAAAAAATGCATTTTTGAGGGATCTCTTGAGCCTTCTGAAAGTGATTTCACCTCTAGGGATCTGACTTAACAAAGATCAGAGATGAATACTTATGCTGAAGTACCTTGAACTTCATATCTGTGTGTAGAATGTATCCTGCTGTGTTCCATTATTGTCAGTGGTACATATAAGATCAACCTCATAGTGTTGGTCTTCTGTGTTCTTTTTAATTTTTATTGCCATATCCATTTGTTTGCTTCGGGTCCCAGGTACTCAAAGACTTAGTACAAAAACCTAACCTGGAGAAAAAGAATAAGAGCCCAAAGAGTTCCACTTCTTGGTGTATACCACTTCCTCTGCCTTTAGTGGGAAAAATCATAGGAATTACTGCAGTTGGTTTAAATCGAAAGAGAACATTTTGAAGTATCTTGATAGTGTCTGTGCTGTAGGTTTCTAATTTGTTTTGTCTTTTACATTTTCATGTGATTCTGAGACTGCTGTTTAGATACACACAGCGTATCTACCGAAGACTGTGACTACATGATGCCTATATATGAATATTTGTATTAGACACATGACCACAAATTGTTCCATTTTCATTCAGATGTGTTATTGCAGACTTTTAGCCAAGATTTCATAGTCTACTCTTCCATTTCTCTCTGTTATAGAATAGAAACTTTTCAACTCTGTACCATTTCCTTCCATACCTGGCACCTGGGCTGACTCTATTGTTTTTAATTAATAAATATTTTATATTGTTTATCTTAAAGATGTGGGGTACAATTCAGGGTTAGGTGTATACATGTTCATTATGCAGGTACCCTTGTTGATGAGGTGTGCCCCTCCGTCCCCCAGTAGATTTATATTTTGTTTTTTAGAGCAGTTTTAGGTTTACAGAAAAACCAAACAGAAAGTGGAGGGTTCCCATGTACTTCTTCTGGTTCCCCTGTTATTAACATCTTGTATTGGTGTAGTATAGTTATTACAATTGGTAAACCAATACTGATACATTATAATTGGCTCAAGTCCATAGTTTACATTACGATTAACCCTTCATATTGTGCAATTCTGAGTTTTGACAAATACACAATGTCACGTATCCATTATTACAGAATCACACAGAATAGTTTCACTATTTGGGGGGCCAAGAAAAATCCAGCTTTCTGAGCGGTACCCCTTGCCTGTCTCTAACAGACCCTCCATGCCCAACCATAGTCAAGTACCTATCTGAACAACTAGTTCATTTACACTCATTTACTGATTAATGCAAACAGATGATCATTTGGGTAAGAAAATAAATTAACCAAAATAATGGTCACTAATTTCACCAGTAAATTCCATCAAGATGATCAAACTGGTTGGATTGGTGGGCCTAGCCTAAGAGACTGGCAGGATGGTCCAGTGGAAGGAGCCCTGACCTGAAAGTCAAGTGCTCTGGGTGATACTCCTAGCTCTTTCCCTTGTCTTTGAAGGCCTTGTCTGCTCTGCTAAGCACGCATTCCAGAACTATTAGTCCTCCCTTACTGATCAGCCCTCTCATCTGTGGTATGAGATGCCATTTATATGAGAGTATATCTACAAAAGCAGCAGGGCCATGGGCTCATAGACACACCCTTTGCCCTGTGGGTAACTTGCCGAGACTTAGCTTCTTGACAGGGAAGGAGAATCATGCTGCATGACCCTAAGGGCTTTGCAGACGTTCCATGGAGAGGAGCTCATGATACACCCTTATTCTGAGGCCTGTTAGAGACAGGCAAGGGGTGCTGCTCAGAAAGCTGGATTTTCCCTGGCCCCAAAAAGACTTTGCTCCCCTGTAGTATTATTAGGCCAGACATAGACACAAAGCCATTAGTGCTTAATGTTGCTAGTTGGAGCTGGTTCCCTTTAGATGAACTCTACTCCCCTTCTGCTTGACAATGTAAGCCACAAGGAACTATTGCACCTCCCAAGTTTAAACTCCTCTTTGCTATCAGGAGCTGACTTCCATAAATGCTTCTGAAGTTTTGAATTTAAATATTGGCTGCTTTTCATAATAAAGTCTACCCACTTTTCATTCCCTTTGTCTTCTGTGGAGCAGATGGTCTTCTACAGTGTTAAAACAGAAGCTTGGAATTCATTCCTTCTGCAATTAATCTGTTTTTACTGAGAGACTCTTCACTCCTTGCTGGGCCTTTACTCTGGGCTAAGTTCGACCTTGAGCTCTGTGGAAAAAAGTAGTTCTTCTGACTTTGTGGAACACCCAGTCTGGGAAGGATAGTGACAAATGTACACAGGGCAGGCAGAGCTGGACAGTTTGGGGTTGGGGCTAGGAGGTCCACCATATCCCCAGCTACCCTGCTAGAAATTTCTCACTCTCTCTCAGTCGTCACTCACCCTAGGAACTCTGGGCTTCAGACCACTCATGTCTCACGTGAGTATGGCAGAAACCCCCTCACTTGTCTCCCTCGCTCCAGTCTGTCCCCTCCACTGCCCTTGGTTTGAAGGGTATTCCTTCCACTGTGAAGTCATGTCGCCCACTTACAAGACCCAGCTCTGCAGTGGTTTCTGTATCAAACTCCAACCACTAGGCTTGGTATTCAGGGCCCTCCATGCTCTACCTCTTACTTACCTCTCCAGGTGATCTAGGCCACCCCCTTCCACAGCTCCTGGTGCTTCAGCCATACCAGAACACCTTCTGTTCCCTGAACATCACATTTACCTGCACATTGCTCTACCTTGTTTATACCTGGAGTTCTCCTCCCCTCCTCCACCATCTTTTCCTTTTGATTCTTCAAGCTGCAGTCTCAACATCACCACTTTCTTGAAGCCTTCTCTAATCCCCAGGGAATTAGCTTCCTCTCAGGTAATGGTAGAGTGAACAAGAATCTGGTTCTCAAGGCCTTCGGCCTATGGAGTTTGACAAAGAAAACTGGAACCGAGCACTTCCCACAGTGACCTGGATTCTCCAGGAACATGGACTACTCAAGCTCTTTGCTGGCTGCTTGTTCACAGCCATCCCTATGTGCCCTGGCAGGACCTATTAGGAAGGATCTCTTCTTTGACTGACAGGAAGCCTGGAGAAAGAGGGGCAGCAGGCAGGTCTCCCCAAACCTATCCAGTAGAGGAATGGGCCAGGGCCAGCCTCCCAACATAATATCATCTCCCCATTCACTCTGGGCAAAGTTACCAGCAGCAACTCTTGACTGACCATCCACTGGGCCTAGGGACTGGTCTGGTGCTGAGTTACTTCCCTCAAGGAGTTCATGGTCCACTGGGGAAAATAGATTTCTACATATGAGTGTATTCATTTGCTCAAGCTGCCATAACAAAGCACCACATACTAAGTGTCTTAAACAATAGAAATGTATTTTCTCATAGCTCTGGAAACTAGAAGTCCAAGATCAAGATATCAGCAGGGTTGGTTCCTTCTAAGGGTTGGGAGGGAAGGATGTGTCCCAGCCTCTCTCCTTGGCTTGCAGAGAGCCATCTTCTCCCTATGTCTCCTCATATCATCTTCCCTCTAGGTGTGTCTCTGTGTCCTAATTTCTCCTTTTTATAAGGACACCAGTCATACCTGATTAGGTCTACCTAATGACCTCTTTTTAACTTAATCAACTCTATACTGACCCTCTTTCTGAATACAGGACTTCAGCAAATGAATTATTAGGGGGACACAATTCATCCTGTAACAATGGGTAAAGACAGTTTAGTATAATAAGGATCATAGTGGGGGAGGGTCTGCACAGAATGCTTTGGGAAAAAGGATAAGCTGTCCCACTATGGGTCATGCTCCCTTGACCACAGTGCACAATGCCAGTCAGGACTACAAGTGCCTTGCCTTAATTGAGCAGACCTCTAGGAAGAGACAAGATGGGTTTAAACCTATAGCCATGAAATTCCTTGTCAACTTGGCCATGGAGTCTTCTAGTTAAGAAGTCCCTGCTCCTGGAGTTCCCTGACCTGGCCCAGGTCCCCCTTGAGAAGAAAAGAGACCTCCAGCTGGGCTCGGTGGCTCAGCCTGTAATCCCGCGCCTTTGGGAGGCTGAGGGGAGTGGATTGCCTGAGCCTGCAGGTTCGAGACCCGCCTGGGAGAGACCTCATCTTTACAATAAATTACAATGAACCGGGCGTGGTAGCGCGCGCCTGTAATTCCAGCTACTCAGAAGGCTGAGGCGGAAGGATCGCTGGAGCCCAGCAGGTCTAGGCTGCAGTGACCGGGAGCAGCCACTGCACTCCAATCTGGGCGACAGAGTGAGACTCCAACTCAAAAAAAAAAGAGACTTTCATAAGCCTCTACTCATTTCCCCCTTTCCCTACCCAGCCTGACCACTTGAAGGAATACAAACTTAGGACACAGAGAAAACTGAATTCAAAAATTGGCTGGGTTACTGGTTTTTTAATTATGGAAGGCAAGTCATATCCCTCCATGTTCCTCACTTCCCTCTTCCATAAAATGGGATGATAATTCTTGTCAGGCATGATTCTATAAAATAAAATGAGGGTATTAATGGAATAGCTGTGAATCCAGCCAAGCCTGGAGTGTCTTGATTTCTGTGTCCTGGTGGAGAGTGACTTGGGACGTGCACAAGTCAGTGTGAGTCAACTGAATGAAGCATAAGTGAACAAATAAATGGGTGAGGGGGAGCAGTGAAATCCTTCTGTTGGTTGTGCTTTGAATCCTGTGTGTCCTACTGATGGTTGTGCTCCTGAATCCTGTGTGTTTCTTTATACCTAGGAATGAGAGGGGAAAAGATCCTCCCTCTTTATGGAGAAGATGGAAGAAAAAATAAGTGTGGTGGGGAAGATGGATAGAGGCCTAGGGAATGTCACTAATCTGCTTCTCATATGCCCACGGTGAATGACCCAAGCAGGGTCCAGCAGCAGAGCTAAGTGTTGGACAGAGCATATCTGAGAAGGAAGGAAGGGCTAGTCCAGTGGGGGCTCTCTCTCTCTCTCTCTCTCTCTCTCTCTCTCTCTCTCTCCCTCTCTCTCTCTCTAAAATTGTAAACAGATACTCGTTTTGTTTGTGGCTTCTATTTGCTGGGATATTGTCTTCAGTGCTATCTGTATCTTCCTCCTAATTCCTTGGAAGGGAGTCCTCTTAGGGCAAACCATAAATGATGAGGAAGTTAGCTTGTCTAGCCCTATCTCTGTGGCCCAAGTTGCAGAGATGGCCTGGAATAGAAGGAAGCAATGTGGTCATACAGGGTCTGGTAGCCTGAGCCCTGGCCGCAGCTTTGCCCTGCCTTGCTCTTGGTTTTGCATAAGTCCTTGTCCCTCTCTGGACCGTGGCTCCTCTAGCTTTAGATTAAGGAGGTTGGCCTATCCTTGCTCTGGACAACCCTCTTTGCATCCAGGCCTATGATTCATGCTTTATAATTGGGGAGCAGAAAGGCCTTCTGGTCAAGGTGGGAATTGTCTTCATGCCATTCTGACTGAGGATTTTGAGTGGGTTATGTCCGTACCTGCCTTGTGCATGCTGCTAGCTCCAACCATTTTGTGACTCCATATCAGAGACACCATTGTCCTTTGAGATAAATTCCAGGTGGGAAAATTATTATGCTTTAAAGCAGCCAAGCAGCAGCCGGGCTCAAATCCATTTATTTACAAAGATTTTCCACCTCTTGGCCCATCTGCCTCTGAGTAACCTGAAGCAAGACAAAGATGATATATGTTCCAGCTCTGGATTTGAGGCTAAGCATGCCTAATCTGCATCACACCTAGACTCCCCCCAGTGATACCCACGTCCTGAACCACCCTAACTTCTGTCCACAGATACTTGGCCCAAGGAAAGCCAACATCTTAACAGTTAACTGTCTCCCTCCAATTTTTTTTCTAAACATGCTAAATCCCAGTGTAGAAAGGAAAAAAAATATTTATCACATTCTCACATGGCCATTGCGCACCAGATTGAGTGGGTGACAGGCAGGAAAACTAGAAAGGAAATGCCTGTAATATTTAGTTAATGTGGTCATCATATTTTATTTGGCTACATCTCTCCAAATGCAAATAGAAACGTCTCATTTTATTTGCATGTGACTCTTTTCTTCCACAGAGGGAAGGGTGGGAGAGTTAGCTCAAGTCCTAATGTGATCTTGGAGCAGAGTGAGATGTTAGCTGGTACTTAGAGCAGTTGTGCTGGGCCACAGGTGACTGGAGATGTGATTCAGACCCGTTGAGTCCAGAACAACTCATTTGAAAGAAGCAATATGGAACATGGAAAATTGTTCTTAAGGATTTATAGAGACATGAGCCTTGGACTTCAGGCCAGAGAGCATCTTACCACACTCAGTGACCTTGGGGAATTGCCTCCCTAGCTCCTTTCTCTTTTCCCATCTAGACGATGTGGGGTTGGCCTAGGCGCTCTCTCCAGCCCTTTCTAGCTCATAAGCAGCCTGTTCCATGGCGCAAAATGATCACACTTTCCAGAATTTTGCATTTCACTGGGCCTTTGCAGGTAGGGATTTCCATATTTCCAAAGCTCTAGCCTTTTGACCAGCAGGTCTGGTAGAAGTTCTGGCTTATTTGAGCTCAGCAGTTGCTGTCAGAGGCAAATGGCATGAGATCTAGAAGGAGAGACATGGGGACCTATCGAACACTTCCAGGCCTTAGACACCTGGACCCCAGGAGGCACAGACAAATGCCATCAAGAAGTACCTCTACCTGAAACAACTCAGAAGGCAATCCCCCTGTCCCTACCAGCCCTGTGATCAAACAGACACAAGACTGCAGACTCAGGTCAGTTTCCCAAGAGTCAGCCCATCGAGAAGAAAATGGACCATATTTTTAATGGACCAGATTTAAATATACAGGAAACTCATTGTCAATCACTGCAAATCATGTCTTAAGGGCTTGTTTTTCCTCCACTGGGCTGCTGCCAACGCAGCCTGCTACTAGACGACAATAGAAACTCTTACAGAAACATCACCTTGGGACTTTGCTTACCCTTGCTGTGGGACCTCCCTAGAAGTTTTCTGCCCCTCCCATCTCCTTGGTCCTGATAAAATCCATCATCCAACGCTGCTCAAGTTGAAACTGTTTAATTAGTGCAGGTAGAACTAACTGCTAGATGGAACTGCCTGTTTCCATCATCTGCCACTGCTAGAAGTTGAACATTTTCCCATTCTCAGATTTTGTTCTCTCACTCAACTGCCGTGCTTTCCATTGCCTTCTGGGAGTTGGACCTCTTGCATTTGACATTCAAGGCCTTCTCTAACTCAGCTCTTCAGTGGGAAAGATGGTTGGCTGTAGATCCAAGCAGATCTGGATTTGAATGCCAGCTCTCTCATACTCATATGTGACCTTGGATGATTATATTCACTTTTCATTCTGGGCTTCCATTTACTTATCTGTCAAAGAAAAATAAAGCCCCACAGAGCTGTTGTTAGGATTGAAGAGACAATAATAAATGCAGAGCATCTGGCCCAGTGCTTAACCATCGTGGCTGCTTGAGTGTCATTGGCTGTGAGCACAGCAGTGTAATTCTATCATGCACAATCTGGCCCCATCCCCCTTACACACCCTGTGCTCTAGCCAGATTTGGTCTCTGCTGTTATGACAAAACTCTTTGAGCCTTTGCTTAGACTTCATGCCTTTGCTTATGCTTGTTCCTTTACCTGGGCCGTCTTTTCCTTTCTCACGTTCACCCATCTAAAGTCAGATCTGCAACTCAAGGCTCAACTCAACGGAAGACCTTCTGGAGCCCAGCCTGCTGCGATTGTTTTGTTTCAGTGTAACCACAGTTATTCTGGCTGCTCGAGAAACTGAGCTCTTTGGAGGTTAGGTCCTGGGTCTGCTTCGCCTCAGAGTATAGAGCTTGATGTAGAGCAGTGACTTTGGCAAGAGCCATGGCATTCAGGGTCACATGTGACGCTCTATAGAGCCAGGGTCCTCAATTCTCAGGCTATGGACCAGCACTGGTCCTTGGCCTGTTAGGAACTAGTCTGCAGAGCAGGGGGTTAGCAGCAATTGAGCCAGCAAAGCCTCAGCTGCTCCTTATCGCTCGCATTATCACCTGAGCCCTGCCAGCCCTGCCTTCTATCAGATCAGTGCTGAAAAAGGCCTGTTTCCATTTCCAACATCCCATCCCTGTGAAGCAGAGTTTTCTGCAGTGACAGCACCCAAACTAGATTACAGGGTAGATTTGACATAAGCAACACACTTCAGGTGTCACTGTCTCCCATCACCCCCAGATGGAACTATCTAGTTGCAGGAAAACAAGTTCAGGGCTCCCACTGATTCTGCATTATGGTGCGTTATATAATTATCTCATTATATATTACAATGTAATAATAATATAAATAAAGTACACAATAAATGCAATGTGCTTGAATCATCCAGAAACCACCCCCTCTCCCCTCAGTCTGTGGAAAAATTAACTTCCACAAAACTGGTCTCTGATGCCAAAAAGGTTGAGGACTACTGCTTTAGAGAATCTGCCTTGGGAAGCAGGGTGGGGGCACACCTCATCAACAAGGGTACCTGCACAGTGAATATTTGTATACCTAATCCTGAAATGTAACCCACAATTTTAAAATAAAAAAAATTAAAAGTGAAACAAAAGAGAGAATGGGCTTTTCAATGTATGAGTAAATCATACTGGCCCCTCGTCCCTGAATTCCAAGGCATACCTGACCCATAAAAGCCAGATACGGGCTGGGTCCCTGCTAGAAGAGTTATCTAAGCTTAGATCTCATGCTTGCCTACCCAGAGACAGGCTAACAGATGGTTCCATTTGGGGAGGCCAGTAGCTATGAGGGGTGCTTTCGCCCATAATCCAATATCTTGAATAGGCCAGGGCTCCATCCTCAGGTATTGCCGTGAAGCTTTAGACTCAGACCAAGACTGACTAAGTACAGGGAGATCAGCTGTGTAGCAATGATAGCCAGGACTTTGGGATCAGGGAGACCAGAGAGGCGATCCTGTGTGCCTGTTCCTTACTAGCTGTGTGATCTTGAGCAAATCATTTCACCTTTCTGTAAAGTGTTTCTGAGGAGTAAACGGGAAAGTTCAGGAACAGGGTGGGACATATGGTGGACACTCAATAAAGGTTCATTATAGAGTTAGTGCTATTTGTCCTATCACCATAGAAAGCACTGCAGCACAGATGGGCACTCATTAGACCACTGTCAAGGGAATTATTTCCTGAAATGCCAAAGAACTTATTCACATAAAGCCTTGACCATGAGCCTATCCTGAGATGTGGGCAGTAGTTCAGAGAGGCCCCTGGAAATGATGGCAGTTACTGAAGATGTGCTGACACAAAGTGGGTTTTCTTTTATTTATTATAAAGATGTGGGGTACAATTCAGAGTTAGGTTATACAAATGTCATTATGCAGGTACCCTAGTTGATGAGGTATGCCCCTTCCTCCCCTAGCAGTTTCCCTCAACTGCCAATTCCGCCCCCCTCCCCTGACAGTTTCCCACTACTGCCAATTGCTTTCTTATATCATTATAATTGTTCAAGGTCCACTTACGAGTGAGAACATATGGTACTCTGTTCTTTGTTTCTGTGACAGATCACTGAGTATGATCAACTCCAGAACCATCCAAGTCGCTGTGAAGTCCATATATTTGTCCTTCTTTATGGCTGCATAATATTTCATTGTGTATATGTACCACATTTTTTTTATCCAGTCCAGCTTTGATG
>NW_007247355.1:143245-145279 GCF_000164805.1 Carlito syrichta
TCTTCTACTGTCTTCTGGGCTAGAGTGCTGTTCTGCAATCACAGCTCATGGTAACCCCGAACCCCTAGCCTCAAGTGATCCTCTCACCTTGGCCTCTCACAGTGCTAGGACTACAAGTGTGAACTGAAGAGTTGTTTTATTTGTTTATTTCTTTAAATTTTACAGTTGTGGGGTACATGTGAGGATTTATGACATTAAGAAAATTGTGTGCAGGTGAGTTTTGGGCTTCTAGCAAGTATTATCTCTCCCTGGTAGTGGATCTAGTACCCAGTGTGTGGTTGTGTCCCCTTATTCCTCCCTCCCTCCTTTAGTAGTATCCAGAATTCGTTGTTCTCACCTTTGTGCTCATGTGACCAGTGATTAGAGACCAAGAACTGCTTTTGACCAATGCAATCGAGTGGTGATTGGAAGTAAAGAGGGTTTGACAACGGGTACCCCATTCAATCTAACTTAGGGACTATTTCCATAGAACTTCCACTTAACACAATACTTTGTCCTCTGTGGCTTCGGAGGACCAGTTTTCAGTCCCTTGTAAGCAAACTGAGTGAGCTCAGTTATGGGCTGAGCTGTGTCATTAGTGAGTTGGACGAGTGGAGACAGCTAGGGCTGCAGAAACAGGTCCCTTCAAAAGCTGCTGAGAAGGCCCAGGCATTTTCAAAAGTGATGAGGACAATGTGGGTGTGGCTTGCATGGGGATGCTCTGGTGGGTCAGTGTGGCAATGGGAACATGGGGTCACCAGAAGTCTGGTGCTTGGTGATACAATGCCAGATGCTGAGCCATTCACATCAAAAGCCTGTCAGCAGCAAGCAGTAGAGGGGGATTATCTGCTGCCTCTGGTGTGGGCCAGACAAAAGCGGGGGAGGAAGACAGGCTCTGATCTGAACACACTGAGTCTTAGGGAGGAAATCCAGGCCCAGAAAAAAGCTGGAGTGCTCAGCAGAGAAACTGAGGCAGAGTTCACCTATATGGACTTGGACAACCTGACTGGGGTTGGGAAAGACTGGCTTTGTAGACACAGGGCCGCAGGGTACCCCAGCCCCACAAACTGCTAGCTCCAGGGCAGTAAGGTAGAGGCTGCTGGGTGGGCCCTTCCTGGGCTAGGGTAAGGTCAGGGCAGGGACCATGAGGCAAGGTGCTGAGCCTGGCAGTGAGTGGTGGGCAGGCAGGGACTGAAAGATTGGCTGACCTGTTCCTCTCTTCGTTCTTTGTTTATTTTCACTTGGACACCATATTGAAGGTTACTTGGCTACTTTATTCCCCATTCATTCAGCCAATATTTACTTACTGGACACCTGCTCTGGTCAGGATTTCTGCTCTATTCTGAGCAGACTAGTGACACTGAGACCCTGGTTATCTCCTCACCGGCCTCCCTCCATCTACTGGGGTTGGCAGATGAGCAAACAGACAATTAGAGAGCAGCGTGGCAAGGGCAATCAGAGTAGAGTCTGCACAGGACACGTCCAGTGGAGGCCGCCCAACCCCGCGGAGGCATCTTTCTCGAGGTGAGAAAAAACTTGCCTCTGACACACTTGGCTGCAATGCAGTAGTGACATTGTTTTCTATCTCTCTCCTCTTTACCTTCTTCAAGGACTATCTTCTGAAATGCAGCACTTATTTGGTTGGGGAGGGGTGCGTAGAAAGGCATGTCAGGGCCAAGTGTCGGAAATGCTAGGCTCCTCACCAGGACTGGTTCAAGGTAATTCACACAGCTGGGACTAGGAAGTAAGCCCAGACACTCAGACAGGTAACTGATGATGAAAAAACCATCTCTCTTTAAGTACTAGCTCTCACACAGGACAGAAACTAGTAGGATGGGAAAGAGCCTTGGGGAACAAAAGCAGAAATAGCCAACTTCACTTGGGGCCCAGAAATTTTCTCCAAATTGGCAGCAAAGCCTCCTGGGAAAAAGAACTCCCCAGGGAAGCCTAGGCACATTTTCCCTCTGAGATGAGGGAGACTTTTGCTTCAATGAAAGATATGCAAAGTCCCTAGGTCCTCCTGGGAGATAAGATTTCTTTTTTTTTTTTTTTTTC
>NW_007247355.1:145299-172528 GCF_000164805.1 Carlito syrichta
GGAGTGCAGTGGCCGCTCCCAGCACTGCAGCCTCGACTGCTGGGCTCCAGCGATCCTTCCGCTCAGCTTCCGAGTAGCCGGAATTACAGGCATGCGCTATCACGCCCGGCTGATTTTTTGATTTATTGTAGAGATGAGGTCTCGCTGCCCAGGCGGGTCTCGAACCCGCGGGCTCAAGCAATCCACTCACCTCAGCCTCCCAAAGGCGCGGGATTACAGGCTGAGCCACCGAGCCCAGCTTGGGAGATAAGATTTCTAAACAGCAAGGGGTTAAGGACTTCATCCCACCGTGGCATGGAGAATGCTGAGCATGGCTTGCTGGGGAGTGAATACCATGGGGCTCGGGACATTCTGTCCAGGAAAGAACAGCACCGCCCTGCAGCTCAGAATCCATGAAGGAGTAGCATCACTTGGGAAACTTGGTACCAAAGGAAAGGCACTGCCATCTCCTCCCAGAGAGGATGGTGACAGCACAGGAAAAAAAATCACCGAAGGCAATAATGGAAACCACTAGTGGGAATGGTTGTTTTGCTTTTAAAAATGGTTTGAGAAATATTAGGAGGAAAATTATACTGTGCCAGAATTCATGTCTGGGAAAGGAGGAGGCAGCTCTCAGTGGGCTTCCTGGCCTCTTTCCATCCTAAAATGTCCTATTTTTCTACACAAAGTAAGAAAATGCCCTTGTCCCCCCCTCTTGCTTTTCTCCCTGTGTTGCTTTGTTCCAATTTCATAAAGCCATGATGAGGAGCGGCTGCCTGGGGTCGGCCTTGGGAATCATGTGCACACCTCTGCAGCCATCTGCTCTCCAGGCTCTTCTGCCAGACGATTTGGCTGGCAGGACCCTGAATGTTACCCCCTTCCTGAGCCAGAGCTGTTGTTTGTAGGGCGGCTTAAAGGTACCCCCACTGGAAAGCATTTCCAATTGCTAACCCCAGGAACCATCAGGACTCACGAAATCGCTCTGAGGTCAACCTCCTCTCTTCTGTTTTCACTATGCCAGTCTTACTGAAGGATAGAGGGAAGCCTGGGACCATGAAGATGAGGACACACCCTAAAGCAGCGCCAGACAACGTGGGCATCTTTAGTGCTTGTACATACGGTTGTTAACTGCAAAGCAAGGTGCTGAACTCAGCCTGGAGTGCAGAGTAGTTCAATCACCCATTTTTTCGAAGTTCACACTGAATTTCCCCAAAGGATATTTCTGATCTAATAAGAACAATTTTGTTGAACATGTTAGACTTGCCTCTAAAATAATGGGACTCACCTGTATTCATCCCAGAGTGGTGGAAAGAATGATATCTTTGGAGGCAAAAATGTCTGAGTTCAACCATTACATGAGCCATGGGCCAGCTGTATGACCCTAGGGAAGCAGGGTACCCTCTTTGGTCCTCCATTATTGCATAAGTAAAGGACCAATAAAGCATCTCACCACAGGCTTGTTGAGGATGAAAAGAGGTAAGGGATGTGGCATTGCTGGGAAATGGTGGCAGGCTTACTGTTATCAAAACTTCCATGCAGAGTTTTAAGTGGATGTTTGAGGATCTACCTTCAGAGCTGACCAGACATTCCTGGACCAGCTTTTTATCAATCAAGGGTGGCTTTTACTCTCAGTAACTGAAAGGACATAACATGGATTTAATATACCCAATGGGCAGCCATTCTAACATTGCCTAAATCTCATGTTTTTGTAGCAGTTCACTTAACGTACCCTCTAATCACTAACCAAGGACAGAACCAGTATCTCAGAGGTAGCTATTGATAATAGTTTCACAATCCCCTCTCCAGCTTGTTACTAATTAGCTTTTCTATTCCAAGTATTTGCCTACACCCATACGATCTAAGTTAACCTAATAAGCACTTCAGGACCTATGTGACACAGACAGACCCCACCACCATGGCAGCAATCATGTGACCAACCCATCCATCTGCCTGCTGCCCATCACCTGACATCAGTACCTGCATTTACCTACCCCTTTGTGATGACATGGAGCAGACCACCACCCAATCACCTTAATGTCCTTGCCGCGTCAAAGGGAAGGATGAAAACGACTCAACCAAAAGCAGCCAGCGGCCATTGCCTTGCTAAACTGTGGTGTGCCATGTGCTCTTTGAGTTATAGCCAGGACACGTTTTCTTTTTTTTTTTTTTTTCCTCTTTTATTTTTATTTAAAATTGTGGGGTTCAACTCAGGGCTAGGTGTACAAATATTCACCGTACAGTTGCCCTTATCAATGAGGTGTGCCCTCCCTTCCCCAGGCAGATGTCGACTACTGTCAATTCCACCTCCTCCCCCCCGTGCCTGCAGTTTCCCGCCACTTTCAATCCTTATCTTATAGTAATATGGTAGTTGTTCAAGGTCCACTTATGAGTGAGACTATGTGATACTCAGCTCTTTGTTTCTGTGAGAGCTCATTCAGCGTTATAGACTCTTAATTCCATCCAGGTTGCTGTGAAGTTCATGATTTTGTTCTTCTTTATGGGTGCGTAGTATTCCATTGTGTATGTGGCGAAAAGGGAACACTTCTACACTGCTGGTGGGAGTGCAAACTAGTTCAGCCTCTGTGGAAATCAGTGTGGCGATTCCTAAAAGTTCTAAAAATTGCTTTCCATATGACCCCGCAATCCCCCCACTGGGAATATACCCGGAAGAACGAAGTTCACTCTATAAAAAAGATACTTGCACACTTATGTTTATCACAACATTGTTCACAATAACAAGAACATGGAACCAACCACGCTGTCCATCAAAAGAGGACTGGATTTTAAAAATGTGGTACAGTCCATGTTGTCACAAGCTTTGGCTCCCTCCCCTACCTTGGGAAGGTGAATCCTGCCCCCCTCCCACATCTCTCTCTAATTTGTTTTCTAAATAAACTATATTTTCTAATTTAACTTCTGTGCAATTCTTTGCATCTTTCTCGTGGCACTGGCTCGCACTCCAGACGCCCACACCCCTGTGGGCCTGACCTAACATTCTGGAGCCCCTCCTGGGAGTGTGACCTAACAGTCACCCAAAAGCATCCTGAAAGAATATGGTGAAGGTGGGTGGTTAAACCGGGAAAGTCTGGATTTGGCTCCAAAGAGTGGTGGTATCCATTGAAAGTGTTCCAGGGGGTTTAAGCAACAGCAGCTTAGGAAATTGTGGAAAGTCTCTCAAGGAGACTACTTTCAAGGGACACATTTCCTTGATGGTGTAAATTCCACCTCCTTTGCTTAATAACAGTCTCAGTATCTCAACTCCAGTTAAAGAGCATCTATGCAAATGCCCAGTAACTGTGACCTATGAGCCACCATTGTTCTCTTAACTGAGGGTCGCTTCCAGTTCTGATCTAGTCATGTTTAGTTTCAGTTATCAGTCTGCTTCTGGGAGTATGAGTGTGACTATATGAGCCCTCCCAGTAGCAATTAGAGCAGGGTACTGGGAACAATAGTAAACTCTTACAGAGCCTTACTTTTCCCCTGAGATAAGTACTGTTAGCATATCTATTTTCTGGATGAAGGACTGAAGTACAGAGGTGAAGTGATTTTCCCAGTGTCACACAGCATGAGGAAGTGGCAGAACCTGGATGCAAATTCAGGGAGCCTAATTCCAGAGTTCAATGCTTTGCTCTATTGGAAGTTTTCTTATGAACCAAGTGTTCCAGAATGCTTTGTCCGATGAAGGGATGAGAGCACTGATTGCCCAGACCACAGTCTCTCTGAGTCTGAGTACTGCCGAATATGTCTGGGAAAACACAGAGGCTCTGAGAGAGACGTAGTGCACTGAGTGGGGTCTCCCACAAGAGGCATGTCCAGCTGGAACCTGTGAATGTGACCTTATCTGGAAAAGAGGTCTTTACAGTTGTAATTAAGTATCTCTAGATGAGATCATCTTTGATGTAGTGTAGACCCTAAATCCAATGACAGATGTCCTTATAAGAGACAGAAGAAGAAAAGACACACAGAGAAGTCAAGGTGGAAATGGAAGCAGAAATTGTAACACTGTGGCTCCAAGCCAAGGAATGCCAAGGATTGCTGACGGAGTCTATCCCAGAGCCTTCAGAGAGAGCACAGCCCTGCCAATGCCTGGCTTTTGGACTTCTCACGCTTGTTCACAACGTGAGAAAATACACTTCTATTGTCTTAAGCCACACAGTTTGTGGCAATTTGTATAGCAACCCTGGGAAACAAATACAGGGAGCGAGCCCCCAAGAGGGGCCTTGATGTCCCATTGTTCCTTCGCAGCAATTGAGGCTCAAGGGCAGCATGAGAGTGAATATCAATACCACCGAGTCTTGGGAGGTGTCGGGAAGAGTGGTAGAGGGTGAAATTGGCTCCTTCCAGGCCCACAGCCCTCTTCAATCAGAAGCTTCCAGACCAGTGCTGAGAGGCCATGCTGAGTGACAGAAACATCTGTCTGCTGAGCTGCTCGAGAGGGGCCTTGGTCCCCGGCGGTATCCAGGAAACCCCAAGAGTGGCCAGTCATAATGGCCCTCGAGAGGGCTCCTGCGTTTCGGTTAATTTCTCTCTCGGCTCGCTTGAGCTGTATTTCATCCCTTCTGGCGGATTTTCTTTTGTACATGATCAAGCGGAGGAAAAAACTGGACGGAGAGGGAATGAGGACGGGAGAGAAGTACATTTGTTTGTTTGCTGAATATTTTGACATTGTCGGCATTGGTATTGCTCTTACCTGGAAACATATTTGGAACAAGGGTCTCTGTTTGATGCTCTCAAGACTTTAGGGCAACAGAAAGGACTTTGGTCCCCTGCTAGGTTTAGCCCTCTTTCGCAGGCTCCATGATTCTGACTCAAAGGTTGAGTTATCGGGAGCTTCCATGTGGCTGGAAATGGTTAAAGAACAACCAAAGGGCCAGGAATATCAAGCCCAGATATCTGTGACTAGGCTCAGAGTCCTCACCCTGGAAGCGCTCACAGACAGAGCTTGTGGGGTCCAGTGCTCTTATTTCACACTTGAAAAACAGGACTTGGACTTGGGGAAGGCACCGACTTGCCCGAGGCCACACGCTTTGCTTGCGGACAAGTTGGGACTGGAAAGCAGGGTTCTTTCTGACCCACGTTGCCATGCAGGCTTAGATCCCCTTCCTGGTCATCATGAGAAGCCAGGGACAGGGCATGTCTGCTGTGTTCTTTTTTCAGCTACAAGTCCCCTGTCCCTCCTCAGAATCTCCTCCCTAGCACTTTACTGTTCCTGGGGAACTGTGACTACATTTCACTTGGTTGTTTAGATCCCTGCCTTGTATCCTCTGCAACACCACGAGGTTCAAGGTCAGGGCCTAAGCCTGATGTGTGTCTGCATCCTCCCTCCTTCTTCCAGGGCCCAGCCAAGGCCTAGTGTGGAGTAGAAGCTCAGCACATGTTTATTGAATAAATGAACAAATGAAAGAGAATGGATATGGTAATAGTAAAAAGTCTTTTGTACTCAGTCACATACTAAGAGTGAATTAGAATGGACTCGTTTTACATTAAATTACATTAGAATTTCATTAGAATTTCAGATTTTAGCAGAGAAGAAATTACAGACAAATTCATGCATTCTCATTTCTCGGTGATGGCTAACCCCCAAAGATTTAAAGGAAAAACGGTAACCTCTGTTGTCATTCTGTTTCCCTCTTGTCCTCCATTGCCGCTTGACAGATCTGTGAGACGATCCATGCTCTGAAATACATTTTCTATAATATAAAGCTTCTTACATAAATCTATAAAATTAATTCTCAATTTTGTTTCCTTCTTTCCTCTTTGCTCTCTCATTGTGTGGTTAATGTACCTTTTTACCATGTTGGAAAAGGAAATTTCATTAAGTGGCACAAGCCCCGTATGTGGCGTAGACCCTACCTAGCTTCGTGGATGCATGTGTGTTGCCAACTCCCCTGAGTGCACCCGGAGCAGGGTCCAGGGTCCATACAGGCTCCTGGGCCTAGCAGCCCTGGGTGTGGCAGGCTGGATGTGAGAGAACCCTCAGTGTGGCCTTGGCAGTGAACGTGGTGAGGCAGTATATCATGAAAAGGCTTCTCATAAGCAGGGTGAGCAGAGGAGATGGCCCCTGTCCAGAAAGCCCCACTGGGGCAGGGCCAGGGGAGGCCATGCCCTGGGACTTGTACCCAGCCTTCCTGCATCTCCACAGTTTCTGGCAAAGCAGTTTGACAACCAATTCAGACATTGGAGAGCAGTAGTTAGGGAGTAGTACAGCAGACATGGTTAGGAGGATGGCCCCGGGGGTCAGAAGACAGGGCTCTCAGTCTTTATTGCCACATGTCCTAGCCTAGAGTTCTTGGGCCCGTTACTCAATGTCTCTGAACCTCAGTCCCCTGTTCTGTAAACTGGAGACAACACTGTCCTGTCGTATAGGTGTTTAATCTTTATGCATAACTGGCACAGACCCTGGCCCATGAGAGGCACCCTATATGTATGTCTTGTGGTGCAGGTGGTGGCAAATGGGGTGGGTGGTCACCATGGTGAAGGTGGCGACAATTTCTCGAGAAGTGCTTTTTCTGTGGCAGGCAGTACTATTGCCCTCCTCTAATCCTCGAGAAAACTGAGTCTCTGAGACATGAGGTGACTTGCTTGGGGTCACATGACCACATCAGGGCTATCACAAGGATCCCGTGACATAACACTGGCCATAGAAGACAGGTTTCCAACCCTTGCTTCTTTGTTCCTGCCTCTTCCAGGTCCTTCAGAAGTGCAGAACTGTAGACAGCCTGCACCTCCAGCCTCCTACTCCAGGGCTGAAAGAAGTGTTTTTTCAAGAAGAGACATTCCACAGGCTGTCTATGAGCTACGCAGACCATTGGGCAGCAAGATGTCACAGCCGAGACTATAAATTAAGTAGAAGGGACTATAAGTAAGCAGAAGAGAAAATTATACTGCACAAATCTTCCACATCATATTGACTGAAAGCAGCCAAGGAGCTAGCTTACCATGTTCTTCCCTCCCCACTGGCCTGGGAAAGGGGCTTTGGAGGCTTTCTAGGTCACCAGAAAACCTGGAGGAGTTCTGAAGAAGGAAAAGGAATCATGCAGACCTTGGGTGATGGGAATGGGGACTTTATGACTTTCAAGTATCAATTAGATTTGAATGCACCTTCCAGAACCAAGTCGGAATTTGTCTGGTATTTAAGGTGGGTTTCCTTGAAAGAGATAAATCAGGACAGACTGAAAGTGGGGAAAGGGGCCCAGCAGGAGGGATGCCATACTGTCAGCCCAGTAAGAGAAACTTAACCTTCTCCTTTAAGCAGAAGGGATAGCAGGGCTGCTCACAGAGCCCTCCTGTCTGACATATCATGATTTGGTGGACTATTTAGTGAGCAGCTCAATCCGAGAAGCACTTACTATCTTCCTCCTGATTCAGACAGCCCCCATTGCCTCTCTGCTAATGTGTTCTCTGACCTTTCTGCCTCGATATCCTCATCTTCAATGTAGTCTAAATCAAGTGCCTGCATTTTTTAATGAGCATCTTTTTGGCAATTCCCAAGAGGTAGAAGAAAACCAGGAGGAGACCCACTGAGCCGTGCAGTTAACTTGAGGAAGCAGGAAGTGGTACTGGTTGATCATCCAAATACGTTGGAATGAGGGGGAAGCTGGGACAAGGCAGTCATCTGACTTGTCCCACTAAAGTGCCTACCTTGAAGTTCCCTTCTACTCCTACTTGGCCACAGCAAGGCCCCTCTGCCCTAGGTGCTGACCCAAACTCCTAGAATGCAGCACTGCAGAGACCAATCCACTTGTCATGGTGTTACAGTCAGCTTAGGCAAATCTATTCACCTTTCCTTGTAATTCTCAGGAGCACTAAGGAGTTGCTTGAGAGTGACATCCATGGATACGCTCAAGACTCCATGGATTTTGTGTGTTTTCTCTGATATTGCATGTGTCAGGGAGTCGAGAGGAATTGGTCTCTGAAAAGACACTAATTTCCTTCTTTATTTCAAGTCCAGGCAGAGAAGAGCACTGATTGATTCTGTCTTCACAGAGCTGCAGAAGTTATCTGACACAACTTCGAATCTGAGAGGGGCCTACCAGTTCCAAAACGCTCTGTCTGATGCAGAAATCCCTTCTCCAGAATTAGGTTTTTCTTTGAATACCGCTGAGGACACACTGCTCATTGCTTCCCAAGGTAGCCCATGCCAATTTCAGGTAGTGCCAATCATTTGAAAAGCTTCCCTTCTTTTGAGCTGAAATTGTCTTCCCTAAAATGTCCACCCACCTGGTCCTGGTTCTGTCCTTTGTATGCCCTCTCCCATGACGGCCACCGTGGACCCATCTTCTCTTCTCCAGGCTTGTCATTCATTACTCGTATGTCATTATTCAAAGACCTTTCACTATCCTGGTTTCCCTCTGCTTTTTCTAGCTTTCCCCCACAAATTTCATTCTGTAACCCATTTGGAATAAATCAGATTGTTCGAGGAGAGATCAAGATTGAAGTGTATCTCCCTTCAGATTCACATCCATGCTCCCAAGAGCACTTGCTAAATAAGCTTTCACTTCCCTGTGGTTTTTCTTTCACCTTACTAGATGTATTTCTAAAACAGATTTCATATGTGGTTTCACTTTTCCTTTTTACTCCAGACTGTGTATCCATTTTATTGTGGCTGCTGTAAAAAAGCACCACAAACTTAGTGGCTTAAAGCGATACATGTTTATTATCTAACATTCCTTAGCTTGTGGCCCCTTCCTCCACATTCAAGGTGAGCAGAGTAGCATCATCAGATTTCAATTACCGCCACCTCCATTGCCTCTCTCTGAGTACTTCCAGCATCACCTCACCTACTCTTACTCTGACCCTACCTATGCTTCCTTCTTTTACTTACAGGAGCCCCTGTGATTACACTGGGTCAACCTGGATGATGCAAAATAATCTCCACATCCTAAAATTGTTAATGCAGTTATATCTGCAAAGTCTGTTTGACAGTATAAGGTAACATATTCACAGGTTCTGAGAATTGAATGTGAGCACCTGGGAGGGACTATTATTCCGTCTACCTCAGACTCGTTTTGCCTGCAAGGCCATTAACAGAACAAATTTAGTTGACCAGGGATAGATTCAGCAGGGTGTTTCACTTCTCTGTATCCATCCAGGCCTTGGCCTGACTCTCGGAGGGGTGCTGCATTATTTGGGGGAAAGAGGCAAAGTGCAAGCCACTTCAGGGCACAGATTCAGTCCCTCATGTGGCATCTGAAGCATCTCATTCCCAGAAACTCTTATTTTGGGTCCATCGTGGGCCTGGTATAGGTAGAAGTTCAGTCAATGAAGAACTGACTAGTTAAATGACTGACCTGGTCTCGCATCCAGCCTAGCCATCATATTTGTGTGATCTTTCTACAGCACCTCTCAGCATGTTTCAGTTCTCTTTTTGGAAATGATCGATGCACCCCTGCATGGCCAGATTCAATTTCAGACTTCTCAGGTCCAGCTAGTCAAGCACCATGCCCCTCTCCCATCTGGCCCCGGCTTGCTGGGCCAGCTTCACCTCTTAGTATACTCATCCACAAGCACTGTCCTCTTGCCTCGGTGGCACAAGTAGGAATAAGAGGAACAAGCACATACAGAGTGCTTGTCCAGTGCCAGGCCCTGTTCTAAGGGCCTGGTATAAATTCACTCACTTAACCCTTGCCACAGTACCTACAGGAGGAGCATAACAATATTAAATCAATGACAGACCACATATACAGTGGTAGTCTCAGAAGATTATAATGCCATGTCTTTACTGTACCTTTTCTATGTTTAATGTCTTTAGATACACCAATACTCACCATTGTTCTACGGCTGCCTGCAGTATTCAGTCCAGTCACCTACTGTACATGTGTATGATAGGCTATACCATACAACCTTAGTTTGTGGTAGATTCTACTATCTAGGGTTGTGGAACCACATTCTAGAATGCTCACATAATGACAAAATTGCCTAACGATGCATTTCTCAGAACATATTCTCATTGTTAAGTGATGCATAACTATATAAGTAACCCTGCTTTACAAATAAAAGAAAAAACAGAATTAGAGCAGTGCAGTAACTTACTTGGGGCCTGTTCAGTTTGGCTTCAGAATCTATGGTTTTAACCTTTGTAATAGACCCCCTCTCAAAATGTCCTGTGCTGATCTGCCCTGTGCCTTTGTTTGCTGCTCTGACCTCATCAACCATGCCTTGACTGTCTCCTTCCCTTGCCACACACCCTCCCACCACCTCCACTGTTCTTTCCTCTGATCTCCTTAGGCATTCTGTACTGCAGAGTGGGCTCATCACATATCTGGGTCCTTGGGACCCAGCCCAGCAGCCCCATGAATGTTTGAACCTTTACATCTCAGAGACCCATGCCCTGCTGAGCTGGCTCGCTTGGTGCAGGCCCTGAAGGAGAGGGTGTAGCTGATACTCAACCAGGCTCTATCCACTTCCCATCTGAGAGGGACTCATCTAGATTAGAGGTTCCTAACCTTTGCTGGGACACGGAGTCTCTTTGAGATTCCCATAAAAAAGCCATGTGATCTTCTCCCTGGGAAAATGCTCATGTACATATACTTACTGGAGATAGTCTCTGGGGTTCCTGGTGCTCCTGAAACCCTCCCCAAGGAAGGACATCTAGCATTTACAGAGCCCCTTCTGGACACCAGTCATTGCAAAAGGCCTTTCAATTGCATGGTCTCACTGGAACCTCTCAGCCCCATGAGAAGCAGACTATTCCCAGCCTGTCTTGATTCACACAACTGGTAGGGGGGCTGGCAGGCACTGACCGTCCGGTCCTCCAGTCTCTAGATCCTTGCTTGCCCCAGTACTCGCCTCAGAAGCTGGGAAGCTGTAGGCATGTGCTCTGCAGATGGGGGAGTAGCTACAACAGGGCAATGGTGACCCTTTAATTATCTCCACAGAACCCTGGGAAGAAATCTGGTAAGTAACCCTGGAAGATGAGCTGGCAGCAAGACTGTTGGAAGAGGGGCCCAGATGCTGGGAGGAAACAAATAGTTGCCAGAATGGAATTTTCTGAGGTGCCTACAAGGTCATGGAGGAGGGCCTGAAACCAGGGCAGAACCCGGGCCTTCCTGGAGAGCAGCTCCGCTCCCCTCCCAGTCCTACACCCAGCAAAAAACTGCCAGGGGAGGGTTTTGATGCTGTCTTCCAGGGCCCTTGTTGGCTTTGGGATTCCTGGATCAAGTTGACTAAATTGATAGGGGTCAGAGGACTGGACAGGGTGCGTAGTCATGCAGCGTCAGTAAGTGTGAGTTCTGAGTCTGGCTCTGCCCCTGACTTGTTGTTTGACTTTGGTGGGTGTCTTCCTCTCACTGAGCTGTAGGTCTCCATCTTTCCATGATTAGGCCTTCTCTCTAGCTGTGACACCTTCAATTTTAGGATCTCTGTCTCTGCCTCAGTTAGTGAGGCAGTCTTAACTTACTTGAGCCCACTTAGGAATTTATCTGTGACAGAGCAAAAGATTACATCATTATTAATTCAACTGCATTTACTGAGTCCATCTGTGTGGCAGGCATTGGCTAAGTGCTATGGCTCCAGTAAGGAAGCCAGCCCTGCCCCTGTCTATGAGGAGTGCCCAGTTGGGTGGGTTCAACTGCCATGCAAAACAAGCATCAGGATGCTGCCTGTACGTCTCGGGCTCTGATGGTCATTTTCATAGAACGCCCAGAAACTAGATCCCTGATCTGAGCGTGGAACTGGCCTGCTTGTCCACCAGTAGTGGGATAAGGCCACCATGAGGCAAAAGAGTAGGGAGGGAGCTACATGAATGCCATCTCTGCTAGAGACTGTCAGGCCAAGAGGCTGGAATGAGAAGCAGCAATGAAGCCATATGCTTTGCAAGGCTGTGGTTGAGCTGAAGTAAGAGAATTGCTTCACCTGCCCAGAGCCTGGCCAAAGCACACATTCCAGAATGATAGCTCTTATTAGCTCCACTTTCAGACGAGACAACAAAGATTCAGCAAGGTATGCAGTTGTATGTCTGAAATAACAGAGGAGCTTAATGGTAGAACTCAGAGTCTCATTCAGATTGCTTCCAGCCCCATACACTCTTCCTCATACCACTTGGCTAGTTCTAAAATAAAAAATCTCCCATTCAAGTAAGAGGCTTGCCAACATCATTAATTTTCAAAAGGATGCATGGATCCTGAGAGCAATTTGCTGAGAGAAGCTCATCTTTGCCAGCCCTTGCCTCTGAAAGCCCTAGGTTTGAAACTGGTGCCAGACTTCTGGGTGACATGTGCTTCCTTTTTGTGCACACAAGTGTGCGTGTGCAAACACATATACTCACCACCTTGCTTTCTACTTTTTCTCTTTGGCAGAGAGTGAAATATCCCTTAGCTGCAGTGTTCTGCTCCTGGTAGAGGTAACTGTCTTCTGATAGGTGTGCCAATTCCCATCTGGCTTCCTCCTTTCTGACCTCAGTGGTACCTGAGGTCCACCAACCTCCATCATTTCTCGGGGAGATCATTGACTATCCTAAGCCCAGTCACAGCATTAGTCAGGCAGCCACCAAAGAGAGTTGAGAGAAGCTTCTGCAAGGAATAGTGGGTAGGAGTTAGAGTCCCAGTCCCCAGCCCCAGCTTTGTCACCAACTCACAGCTGACCTGGGCAGAGCCATTGTCTATTCTGGGCCTTGGAGTGTGCCTGTGTCCATCAAGAGGCTGGAACTGGAGCAGCGGCATCAAAACCATAGATTGTTCTTTAGAAGGTTGAAAACCACTAAGTTGGATGACCTCTAAGGGTCTCTCCATCCCTAACATCCAGTGTGTGTGTGTGTGTGTGTGTGTGTGTGTGTGTGTGTGTAAGGAGGAGAGACTGTCTTATTTTTTGTGTGTTTGTACATCATCCATGTGCTGGTTATGTTCAAGTGTATTCATGCTGTGTTGCCTTTCCTGAACCTCCTAATTAAGACTGTCAACCACCTGCCCCCATGGTACCCTGTATTTTGTCTTCATAACACTTATTATTAAATTATTATTCATCCTATGTTTATGAAATCATTATGTATTTGCTGGCTTCTTTATTTTCTTTTCCCCAACCAGAATATCTGTTCTCAAAGAGCAGTGACTTTGTAGGTTTTGATCATCACTTTGTCCCTAGTGACCAGCACATTGGCTAGTTCATAGTAGATGGTGACTAAATATTTGTTGACTCAATAAATGTGTGGGTCAGGTATACCTTTCTGTGCTTGGGAGTGTGGGCATACTAGGTGAAAGTGTGGTCAGGGTGCTGCTCTGAACCTAACAAACCTAGAATTGGCCTTTTTCTGAATCTTGAGTCAATTCCCACTCCCACTTGCTGCCTGGTTCTTCGGGGAAAAGCTTCATTGGCCAGGGAGAGCTGCAGGCAGGTGTAGCAATTAGGAAGATAGAGGAGAGAAGTAAAGGGGTTCAATTTTGCCCACACACTCTCCTGTCCTTACTTAGCTGGGAGTCCTCCACTGGACACTTCTTCCATGCCTCACATTAGTCATTCTCAAAAGTTCTAACTGATTTGACACTCCTTGTGGCTTCAAGTTGTATAGAGTGGGGATGGGGTTTGTAAGGAAGGAAGGAGTCCTCTAATGTCCTGCTGTGTTGGTTTCTCAGGCTCACACCAGCACGTTTGAACATCTCTCAGGCCATTGCCCCAAAAAGTGACCTTCTTGGCTTCAGAATAGCTTTCATGGGACTGGCTGACTGGCTCGCAAGAGGCAAGCACTCCTGAACTGACATCCTGTTAACAAATGCAATGAGGGCCTGCGACTTGACACTCATCTCTTCTCAGAATAGAGCGGCCCCCACAAATACTTGAGCAGTCTGCTAGACATATGCAAGGACCCAGGTAAGGAATTCAAGAAAGGCATTCTTTCCATGCATCCTCCTGGTGACTCTAGAGAACACAACACTTCCAGAGTTTGCCTGAAGGTGAGGTTAGTAAGTGGATGGGTGCCATCTGGGCCCTTTGGGTCACGAACTGTGAGACTAATCTCACCTGGTTTGGCCTTTCCCAGAATGTATTCATGTGGGCTGCACAGTGTAGGAAAAAAAAACCCGAAAACACACACACACACACACACACACACACACACACACACACACACACACACACACACACCCACTGGTTCTATACTCAAGAGAGAGAGTCCATAATGGGCACGAAAGTTCATGTCCAGACCCCAGCACTGACCAGTTCTGTGACCTTGGGCAATTTCCTTCATCTCCTCAAGCATCCATTTCCTCATTTGAAGGGTAAGGAAAATAAGACCTGTCTCTCGGGTCTGTTTTTGAAGATTGACTCCTATGTATCAGATACACTTAAAACAGCACAGTCCTAGACAAGGCTAGACATGAAAGGTTGGATCAATCTGATTATGACAACATGCCTCACCCTTGGAGATGGAACCAACACAGCTGTACCAGCTATTGTTACTATCGGGGATTAATTAGTGTTACAAGTACAGGGGGCTCTTCCTGCAGTGGACTCTTTCAACTCTGGTCGGAGAACAGAGTTCCACAGTTTGGGGAGCTCATCCCTGAACTAGTAGGGTGATAGCGCCTCCATGGTCATGAGCTTTGTGTATATCAAGTCATGTTTATATGTGTATATTGAACCGTTCTAGAATCACCCATGATGAATACCATCTGAGGACTTTCATTGATCCCTCATTAGTTACAACCTTTTATTCCGTGTATGTGACAGTGCATGATTACCTGGGAGTAGGAGAAGTTGGTAACAGTATTTTGTTGATGATATAATTTGCATTGTTAAGACATCAGAATGGGTGACTTTTGGTTTGGTCATCACAAGCGCTTTTCTGCATAGAGAACATTTCATCTCAGCAGTTATGGGAGATAAATCCGAGAATCTGCTCTGAGGACAGTGGTGCTAGGGGAGGGTGTCAGAGTCCTGGGTTTGAGTCCCAGTTCTGTCATTTGCTGTTCTTGTTGCTGAGCATGACTTATGTGTAGATAGCACTCTCCAGGCCAGAAAGAGCCTTCAAAGTGTTCTTAACCATCATGACAGTTCAGGGAGGCATGCAAGACAAATATGATTCTATTCCTCATTGTTTTCCAGATGGGGGAAAAGAAGCTGTGAGGAGTTTAAATGACTGTTGGTGAGGGGCTGGAGTTTGAAGCACTGCTCTGGAGCCCTCAACAGCATTTTAATTGTGCTGAGGGTCTCATACTGGACTTAAAACCAAGGCTGACTGCCAGCAGCACACAAGTCTGCACGGTACATCACAGCATCCACTACAGCATCTTTCCATTGGTCACTTAGATATCCTCTTTTGTAATGTGCTTGCTAAACCATTTCACTACTTTTTTTATCGGGTTGTTTGCCTTTTTCTTATTGACCTGTAGAACTCTTTACATATTCTGGGATATGAGTCCTAGGTTTCTCTTAACTATTGCAAACATATTCTCCCAAGCTATGGGATGAATACCACAAATTAATGAATACCAGTATGAACATTTGTTTACAGTTCTTTTAAAATTCCAAAATGACATTTGCATATCGTGAAATATACAAATTATAAGCATTCAATCTGACAAGTTTGGAAAAATATGTACACCTGTGTAACCAAGTCTTTACCAAGAGTTAGAACCTAACTATCATCCTGGAACATTCCCTCATGCTTCCCAGTTTATATCTGCTCCCACATGCCATAGACTACCAATGTTCTGATTGGTTTTCCATCATAGACTAGATTGACCTGTTCTAGAATTTCATATAAAAGGATTCGTTCAGTATATGCTATTTTTATGTCTTCTTTTATTAAACGTGTTTTTGTAATTCACCCATGTTGTTACATGCATCAGTAGTTTGTTTCTATTACATGAATTTACCACAGATAGTTTATCCATTCTCCTGTTGGTGGACACCTTAGCTCGTTAACAAATTTTGACTTTTGTGAATATAGCTGCCATGAATATTCTTTTATAAAAATTTTTATGGACATTTGCTTTCATTTCTTTTTGGTAAATACTTAGAAATGGAATCACTTGGTCATAGAGTAGCTGCATGTTTAGTCTTATAATAAACTGCAGGTTAGATCATTTTGGAAGTGACTGTACCATTTAATGTCTCCATCAGTAATGTGTAAGAGTTCCAATTGCGCCATATCCTTGCCAACATTTGGTGGTATTTTTTAAAATATTGGCCATTAAAGTGGATATATTGATATCTCTCATTGTGGTTTTGATTTGCATTTCCCTTATGACTAATGATGGTGAGCATCTTTTCACGTGCTTATGAGCTACATGTATATCTTCTTTCATCAAGTGTCTGTTTAAATATTTTGTCTCTTTGTATTGAGTTGTTTATCCTTTTTGTTGATTTTTATGAATTTTTTTAAAAATCCTGGATGCCAGCCCTTTGTCAGATATATATTTTGCAAATACTTTCTCCTAGTCAGTGACTTGTCTCTATAGTTTCTTAATGTCCTTTCAAAAATAGACTTTATTTTTCAAAACAATTTTAGACTTATAGAAAAATTGAAAAGATCATACAGAAAGTTCCCATATAACTCCCACCTGCTTTCTCTTATTAAAATCTTACATTGGTATGGTATTTTTGTGAAAATTAATAAGCCTAGATTGACACATTATTATTAACTAAAATTCATACTTGATATTTCCTTGGTTTTTACCAATGTCCTTTTTCTATTCCAATGATCCCATCCAGAATACCATGTTAATATCATTAGTTGCCTTGCCTCCTTGGGATTATCTTTGCTGTGACATTTTCTAGGGCTTTTCTTGTTTGTGGTGACATTGATAGTTTTGAGGAGTGCTGGTCAGGTATTTTGTAGGGTGTCCCTTTACTGGAAGTATTCTGATGTTTTTCTTGCAATGAGATTGGGTTTATGGGTTTATGGAAGGAATGCCACAGAAGTATAGTGCCATTTTCATCATATCATATCAATATGATTTATCACTATTAATGCTGACTTTGATCAAATGACTAAGGTTGTGTTTGCCAGGTTTCCCCACAGTAAAGGTACTCTTTTTTTTTACACCCTATTTCACACTGTACTCTTAGAAAGGAAGTCACCATGAGCAGCTCGCACTTAAGGAATAGGACATTATTATCTCCCTTCTTGAGGTCTTATTGAAGTATTTTGATGAGCAAAAGTATTTGATTTTGATAGTCTTATTTATACGTTTTAAAAACTTATGCTTACTGTGTTATTTCTGTGCCTAAGAAAGTTTTGCTCAGCCATATTATAAAGGTATTCTTAGTTCATAACTACATCATACACGAAAATTAATTTGACGTGTTTTATGCAGCTAAACATAAAAGCTAAAACTATGAAGCTTTTAAAAGAATATCTATGTATTAGGATTATGAAGGATTCATCAAACAAGATGGGAAGAGTTCTTGCCTCTATTTTCTGAAAGTGTGTAATATTGGTGTTATTTCTCCCTTAAACGTCTAAATAGAATACACCAGTAAAACCATTTAACTCTGGAGGTTTTTATGGGGATTTTTTGATGATATATTCAACTGATTTAATTGGATATGAAACTCATATTTTTTCTGTTTCATCTTGTGTCCATTTCAGTAAATTATTATCAAGAAATGTGCTCATTTTATCCAAGTTGTCAAATTTGTTGGAATAAAGATGTTTATAATATTTTATTATCCTTTTATCATTGTAGGATCTGTAATGATAACTACCATCCTTTATTCCTATAATTGCTTTTTTTTTTGTTCTCTTTTTCTTGATTAGTCTAGGTAGGAGGTTTTTGGGGTGTTTTTTGTCGGCTTTGTTAATCTTTTCCATTATTTTCCATTTCATTGACCTCTGCTCTTCTCTTCATTATTTCTTAATTTCTACTTATTTTGAATTTACTTTGCCCATCTTTTTTTTACCTTCTTATTGTAGACTCCTAGGTCATTATTTTTAAGCCATTTTTTTGGTAATATAAGTTATAACTGTTTTTCTAAGTGCTGCTTCACCTGCTTCCCATATATTTTAATATCTTCTTACATTTTCATTTAGTTCAAATTCTTTTCTAATTTGTCTTATGCTTTCTTTTTGACCCACATGTTATTTAGAAGTCTATTGTTTAATTTTCAAAAATTTCCCATTTTCTGGTTAACATTGTCATTGACTTCTTGTTTAATTCTATTCTGATCTGAGAACATACCCTCTATGACTTTATTTCTGTCCAATTTACTTAGACATGGTTTATGGCCCAGCATACAACCTATCGTGGTGAATGTATTATGTACTCTGGGAAAAAAATATGTATTTTCCTGTTGTTGGGTATAGTGTTCTATAAATATTAGTTAGGTCAAGATAGTTAATAATGTTATTTAGATCACCTATGCCTTTGCTATCTTTTGAGCTACTTCATTTGTTTCTGGGAACAGTTTATTAAAATCTCCAGCTAAGGTTTCTCTCTTTAATTCTGCCAAATTCACTTTATTTTCAAGTTCTGTTATTATACAGTTACACACTTATGGATGATATATCTTCCTGACGAAGTAACTCTTTATTCATTGTGAAATGTCTTTTTTTTTACCTTTGGTAATATTCTTTTACTTGAAGTCTACTTTACCTGACTTAGTATCAGACAGCCAGTGAAGCCCTCTTGTACTCATATGTCTTTTCCCATCCATTTACTTTCAGTCTATTTCTATCTTTATATTTAAAATACATCTCTCCTAGATTGCATATGGTAATGTCTTGCTCTTTTTCTCCTTTCTGACATTCTGCCATTTAATTCAAGTGTTTTATTCATTAACATTTAACACAATTATTGATATTTTAGATTTAGATTTTTTCACTACTCATTTGTTTTCGCCCTGTTTTTCCCATGTTCCCCTTTTTTTGTCTTCTCTTGGATTATTTGAATATATTGTAGATTTCCATTTTATTTATCTGATTTTAGTTATACCTCTTTGCATCATTTTTAGTGTTGTTCTAGGGATTGCAATGCGTATTGATAACTTTTCACAATCTACTTAGAGATAGCATTGTACTCCTTCATGTCATGGAAACTTTGCGCTATATAGGTCCACCTTCTCTTAATGTTTATGCTAAAATTGTCATATGTATTACATCTTACTGATATTATACACTTCACCATACACTGTTACAAGTTTTGTTGTAAACAATAATACATACTTTTTAAACTTTTAGTTTTTTATTTTAAAGATGTGGGGTACAATTCAGGGTTAGGTATACAGATGTTCATTATCCAGGTACCCTTGTTGATCAGGTGTGCCCCTCCCTCCCCTGGCAGTTTCCCTCAACTGCCAATCCACCCCTTCCCCTGGCAGTTTCCCACTAGTGCCAATCCCTTTCTTATAGTATTATGATAATTGTTCAAGGTCCACTTGTGAGTGAGAACATATGGTACTCAGTTTTTTGTTTCTGTGATAGATCACTGAATATGGTAGACTTTAAAACCATCCAAGTTCCTACAAAGTCCATATGTTTGTCCTTCTTTATGGCTGCATAATAGTCCATTGTGCATATGTACCACATTTATTTTATCCTGTCCTCTTTTGGTGGGCAGCATGGTTGGTTCCATGTTCTTGCTATTGTGAACAATGCTGCAATAAACGTACATATGCAGATATCTTTTTCATAGAGTGATTTGAGTTCCTCCACATATATTCCCAGTAGGGGGATTGTGGGGTCGTATGGAGGGTTGAGTTTTAGTTCTTTTAGGAATCACCACACTGTCTTCCAGAGGTTGTACTAGTTTACACTCCCAACAACAATGTAGAGGTATTCCCCTCTCTCCACATCTTCTCCTGCATCTGTTGTTTTTTGAGTTATTGATGATAGCCATCCTGACGGGAGTCAGGTGATATCTCAGTGTGGTTTTAATTTGCATTTCTTTGATGACTAGTGAGGTTGAGCATGTTTTTCATGTATCTGTTGGCTGCTCGTATGTCTTCTTTTGAGAAGTGTCTATTCATATGTTTTGCCCACTTTGCATTGGGGCTGTTTGTGTTTTTCTTTTCAGCACATTTGAGTTCCTTGTAGATCATAGAAGTTAGACCATGGTCAGACATACAGTTGGCAAACATTTTTTCCCAGTCTGTGGGCTGTCTCCCTGCTCTCTTGATGGTTTCTTTGACTTTGCAGAAGCTTGTCAATTTGATGAGCTCCCACTTGTCTATCTTATCTCATATGGCATGGGCACTTGGAGTTCTGATCAGGAATTGGTTGCCAGTTCCCATTTCTATAAGGATGTCTCCTGCATTTTCTAAGGTTCTTATAGTATGTGGTTTTACATTTACGTCTTTGATCCATTTAGGGCTGATTTTTGTGTGTGGTGATAGGTTGGGGTCTTGTTTTAATCTTCTGCATGTGGTCAGCCAGTTTTCTCAGCACCGTTTACTGAATAGGTTCTCCTCTCCCCAGTGGTTGGTGGTGGAGGCTTTGTTGAAGATGAGTTGGTCGAAAAATTGAGGTTTTGCTTCTGGAATCTCTATTCTGTTCCATTGGTCTATATGCCTGTTCTTGTACCAATACCAGGCAGTTTTGATTATTGTAGCTTTATAGTAAAGTTTAAAGTCTAGGAGTGCGATACCTCCCACTTTGGTTTTTTTTGGTGTGTGTTTTGTTTTGTTTTGTTTTGTTTTGTTGAAGATTGTTTTGGCGATTCATGGTCTTTTATGTTTCCATATGAATTCCTGTATTGTTGTTTCCAGGTCTGAGAAGAATGCTGCTGGTAATTTAATGGGCATTGCATTAAATCTAGATTGCCTTGGGTAGGATGGACATTTTAACAATGTTTATTCTCCCAATCCATGAGAATGTAACGTGTATTTTAAACAGATTAAGAAGAAAAGTAGTATTTTATATCTACCCATTTCTTTTTTAATTGTAAAGATGTGGGGTACAATTCAGGATTAGGTATACAAGTGGACATAATACAGGTAAAGTTTGGGCCTCTCTTTGGTCCCCACTTTGCCTGATTTGACAAACTACTAAAGGATAAAGTCTTAAGGCAGCTAGAGGTAAATATATAGGAGAACCACAATTCAAGTGACCGCTTACTACACATGAGATATAATGGGAGCCCAAAGAACATGGAACAACATCTTTAAATTGCTGTAATAAAGCCACTAAGAATTCTGTATCAGCAAAAAAATCAAGAATAAAGGTTAAATAAAAGCAATCTTAAACAAAATATAACCCAGAATATTAATAACCATCAGCTATGCATTACAAAAAATGTTGAACAAAGTTCTTCAGGCTAAAGGAAAATGATACTAGATGAAAACTTGGATCTATAGGAAGAAATGAAGAGCATTGTCCGTTTCTAATGCTCTTCATTTCTTCCTGTAGATCCAAGTTTTCATTTGGTAACATGTGTAGTAAGCTTTCATTTGAATTGTGGTTCCTCTATATGTTATTTTCTTCTAGGCTTTAAGACTTTATCTTTTAGTAGTTTGTCTCTGATGTGCCTATATATGATTTTATTTGTATCCATCTTGTTTGGGATTAATGGAGCTTCTTAAATCTGTTATTTTATGTCCTTCATCAAATTAGGGGAGTTCCACTATTTCTTTCAAATAAAATATTTCTAGGCTATTCTCTCCCTTCTCCATTTGTGACTCAACTACATATGTTTTAGACATTTTTACAATATTCTATAGGTTCATGATTCTCTGATTTTTTTCTTCAAGTTATTTTCCTCTGTTCTTCAGAATAGATCATTTCTATTGGTCTAGTTTTATGTTCTATGGCCATTTCTTCTGTGATTTCTGTTTTGTTGTTAAGCTTATACAGTCAATTGTTATTTCAGATATAATATGCTTCAGTTCCAGAATTTCCGTTTGGTTCTTTATTATAATTTTATTCCTTTTCTGATATTTTCTGACTTTTATTCATCATAAATATATTTTCTTTTTTAAAAATTATTTTAATTATGATAAAGATGTGGGGTACAATTCAGGGTTAGGTACACAAGCATTGATTATGCAGGTACCCTTGTTGATGAGGTATGCCCCTCCCTCCCCGAGCAGTTTCTGTCAACTGCCAATCCCACCCTCCCTCCCCTGACAGTTTCCCATTACTGCCAAATGCTTGTTCAAGGTCTGCTTATGAGTGAGAACATATGGTACTCTGTTCTTTGTTTCTGTGATAGATCACTGAGTATGATTGACTCCAAATCCATTCAAGTTGCTGCGAAGTCCATATATTTGTTCTTCTTTATGGCTACATAATATTCGATTGTGTATATGTACCACATTTTCTTTATCCAGTCCAGTTTCGATGAGCAACATGGTTGGTTCCATGTATAAACATATTTTCTTTATGTCTTTCAGCATAGTTATAATAGCTGTTTTAAAAATACTTGTCTGCTAATTCCATCATTTTGGTCACCTTAGGGTTGCTTTCAGTTGATTACCTTTGCTCTTGAGGTTTTCTCATGTTTTTCTGGTTCTTCTTGTGTGTGAGGACTCTGGTTCTGTTTTGTTTCTTTGAAGAGTGTTAATTTTTTGTTTTGTTTTGCTTGTGTGAGCAGGCAGTTGGACTGGCTGGACTCAAACTGCAATCTGTTTTCCCCCAACATTGGGCAAATAACAGCTCAAATAACAATTTAGTCTTGTAGCCTTACCTGGCGTCTTTGAGTCTGTCTACACATGCATGGTTTGGGGACAGCAGAGAGTTGGGAGTAGTTTATACATAAGGCTTCAGGCTCTTTGAGAAAATTTTGTGAAGATAATACAGAGTTATTGTATACCCTGAATCTAATTTTACTTTTTTGTTTTGTTTTGTTTTTTGAGTCGGAGTCTTACTCTCTTGCCCAGGCTGGAGTTCAGTGGTTCAATCACAGCTTACCAAAACCTTGAACTCCTGGGCTCAGATGATCCTTCAACCTCAGCCTCCCAAGGAGCTGGCACTACAAGCACATGCCACCACACCTGACTAGATTTTTTTTTTTTTTTTTACTTTTTGTAGAGACGAAATCTCGTTATGTCACCCAGGCTGGTCTCAAACACATGGACTCAAGCAATCCTCCCACCTTGACCTCCCAAAGTGTTAGGATTACAGGCATGAGCCACCATGCCCAGCCCAATTTTACTTTTTATTGGCATCTTACACTAGTATAGTATATTTGTCACAATCAATAAACCTATACTGACACATTGTTATTAATAAAAACTGCACTTTATTCATATTTCCTGAGATTTTGCCTTGTCCTTTTCCACCTCAGAATCTCATCCAGGGTGCCACATTACATTTAGTTGTCATATCTCCTTATGCTTTATTAGCAGCTCGTCCAGTGCACGGCATCAATATCTACCCAGTTACCCAGGCCATGTTTCTCAGCATCATCCTTAACTCCTGTCTCTCCCCCACAAGATCTGCCACCAAGTCCTACCAATTTACCTCCTAATTATTTCCTGAATGTATCTCCAACTCAACTGCCCTTTCAACACTGCACTAATTTAGGTCTTTATCATCTCTCACCTGGATTACTCTTACTTCCATATCACTGGCCTCCCCCTAGATCATTCTCCACATGTCAGCTGGAATGACTTACCTAAAATGCTAATTCAACCACATCACCCCCACTGCTGAAAACTTTCTAATAGCTCCTCAATCTGAAAAACAGATTAGACACAGCCCCTTTGAGAGTGCTACAGCTGAGTTAGTGTAACTCTGCCACAGAACTCTGGGGTGAATTCCCCTCCCGGTAGAAATAATGTAGGCAGAATCCCTGTTTATTCCTCTGGGCTTCAGTCTCCTTATCTAAAAATAAGGGAATTGGAATAGTTCTGTGTTTCCCAAAAGGTGTTACCTGGACTGCTGGATGCATGAAAAGCTTTTTCCACATGAGTCTGGAGTAAAATATGTTTGGGAATTCTGCATTCCTTAGTCCCTGTTGGAGAGTGACATGCACGTTGGCCTGTCACAGGCTCTGGCAAGTCTGGCAATCAGGAGAGCTTGCTGGCTTTCCTCCACTCAACTTTCCTCAAACTCTTGTCACTGTAGAACCCCTTTGGAGCTGAGAGTTGATTAGAATCTTAGAGAACCAATGTCTTTGGAATTACTTTGGGAAATACTGGTGTGGACCACATTGCTGTGATAGGTGGTGATTCTGCTTAAGTGATTTTTTGAGGGAAGAGAATGATGACTGACTCAGGTTTGCATCTGCCACAGTAGATGTCCAGAAAAAGGGTGTCAAACAGGGATTGTAATAAGAAAGGGATACATTGGATTGAAAGCATGACTATTTTGAATGAAGACAGTAGATTTCCTGCCATACAGAGAGAGCATATTTTTTTCCCCAGAAAGAAATGAGTTCAAGTCTTGATGGGGAGAGCATGCTAATCACAGTAGTGATGGTCCATGTGTGTCTGTGTTGCTGGACATGTCAGTTCAAGGCCATCTTCAATTAACAGTTCCTTTGGGAAAGTTTACCTAGGCTCCCTGGGGTGACAGGAAGAGAGCTGCCTCACTCATGTGTCTTTCATTGCAAATAAAGCATTGTTGGCACTTGTAAATGTTACCTCTAAGTAGCTCTGCTATAAAATCAGTATTTCTATCTCTGGACCATGTCCTGGATAAGGCAGAAGTCTTCGTGGCACTGGGCGTGGAGCCTGGTCTGCTGTATTCCTCAGCTGGGTCTTGCATTAGCACTGATTGCTGGCAAGGCTGTCAGCCCAAGGCTGTGTTTTTCTAATCAAGAAGGCCAATTTAGCACTTAAGAAAGAATGGTCAACTGGGCCACATTACTTTTCCCTCCAGGTAGAAATAATGTAGGCAGTGACAGTGAACTTCTGCGAATGGTTTTCTGGCACCCCAAAGTCACTGGGGTACTCTACAGCTACTTCAAGGCTACTCAACAGGATTCCCCAATAGGCATTCCTGTCCCGGGGCTGGTGAGGGAAATCCAATCTCCATGCTTACTGGTGTCTGGTGTCTTCCAGCTCATTCTTCCTGCAGTTGAGATGGGGGGACACAAAATCCTTTCTTGATCTCCTGGGCATAAGAACTGGGATTTTATTTACTATATCAGAGTCCCTCTTAAAGATTTCACTTTCTACCTTGTTTTTGTAAAAATACTCAAGAAATATGGTTCTACTACTAGTAGCTGATATGTATTGAACACTTGCTGTTCTACATGACAGAGACTGTGCTATATGCTTTTCGTGCACTGGCTAATTAATTTGTCATCATAACCGAAAGAGGGCTGTTATTAATATTATTCCTATTTTGTAGACAGTGAAATCAAGGCCAAAAAAATATATAAATTAACTTTCTCAAGGTCACACAGCAAGAACATGGCAAAGCTGAAATCCCAACCCAGGCCAGCCTGCTTGCAATGCACCTACTCATGACACCATATTGTGTCTCCGATAGTTGTTTATTCATTTGTCTCTCCAGAGGTTGTGGACTCTTCAAGGGCAAGAACCAAGTCTGATATGCGGTAGGGCCTGCCACATAGTGGGTACTGAGGGAAGCCGGTAGCGTAGGGATGCCTGTGTCAGAAGATTGTGGTTCACTTGTCTAGGGTGTGGGAGAAAGATAATTACTGTGGACGCTCAGCTGTCAGAGCTCTCAGAGGCTATTCCACATCGGCTGGGTTTGTTTCCCCAAACAGGTTTGCATTGTTTTGAAACCATGGTGCAGAGCACCCAGAAAGCAAATAGAAGTTGATCCACACACAACAGGCAGTAACTAAGACACCAAGAGTGAGAGGGACAGGTTTGGAGGGCTGAAGGGGAAGACTGGCGAGTGCTGAGGGTATGCACATTTCAGAAAGTTACCTACAGCTGTGGAAGGCAACACAGTTAACTGAAGCAACAGCCCTGGGACTGTTCCTAACCTTTAACCTGATAATTTATCTTCCTGAGATTTTGTTCCTCGGGAAGCGGTTCAACAGAATTGAAAAGATACATGCATGAAGATGTTCATTATGAAACTGGCTGTAGTAATATAACACTGGGAACAAATGAATTGCCCAACAATAGGAGTGGCTAATTAAATTATGGCATATCCATTTCATGGCATATTATGAGACCATTTAATATGCTCATTCTGAAACCTGCAGCAGCTTGAGGAATACATGGAACAGGTTTTGTAAAGGAAGAGAGGCCATTGTATTTTCACTGCGATTTTTCAACTTGCAAAACCTCACAGTAAATGCCCAAATAAAAAGAGCTGTGCTTGGGTGATGGGATTTGGGTGATTTCCTTTATAAAAAGTCTTAATCATGTGATCATTGCTATATTGGTTTTGCACTTCTAAAAGGAACTGTGTGTGTGTGTGTGTGTGTGTGTGTGTGTGTGTGTGTGTGTGTGTGTGAGAGAGAGAGAGAGAGAGAGAGAGAGAGAGAGAGAGCTCACATGCACATGTGTATTGGGGAAATCAGCACATAATTTCACCCCAAAACTACATCTATTTTTAATGGATTGGTACATCTACTTGAGAATAAAAGTCTATACATGAAGAACAGAGACAGGAAAAAAACAGGTGCTGGCATCATTTGATGCATGATCAGGACCATGACATACTATTAAAAAGAAACCAGAATCCTTCCATGGTACAGCTGGCTATTCATGAAGCTTTTGAAATGGATAAGGCTGAGGCATCTGATTCATTTATGCCATTCCTAGATTGCCAGACAGCCCTCATCTTAAGTCTTTAATTTGAAAATGACTTCTTCCTATCAGTGAACAGGGTGTATCCACAGCCTTACTCTCAGGTGAACAAAAGGAAATGGGCAATCTTTCCCAAACAGAAGGAAGCTTGTCACAAGTTCCAAGTCTGAATGTTCATTGGTTTTGTCAGGACGCTGTAGACAGAGAACTCCCCAATCTCTGCTACCAGACAGGGTTCTCTTTTTCCCAGAGGTTGCAGGTATGTGACAGAGCAGCTTGGAGAGGAAGCAGTGGCGACCCCCACCTCAAGCATACACCTTTGGTGCTTATGCTTTGCTTGGCCTGGCAAATGTTAGCCTTGTGTCCCCCATACCTCTAAGCTAAAACACAAGACTGTGTGAAGTCAGTGGAGGGTCAAAGCATTTGGCCTCCATACAACTCCACCTCCCCATTCCTGATACTCCCTTCATAATTGGCATTTTTCTGGATATTCACCTTGGAATAGTGGGCACACAGCCCCTTACACTGCCATGCTAATTCACACCTAGAGACGATTAAGCCTAGGGATAACCATGTGGAGTGACCAATTAGCTGCCTTAAGGTGAAGCCTTTAGTGTTCCCATTTCAAGACTTTACTGCACTGACCCTTAAAAGCTGATCTTGAATGCAGAAGCCTTCTCTCTCTCTCCCCACCTCCCTCCCT
>NW_007247355.1:172548-229350 GCF_000164805.1 Carlito syrichta
CTCCCTCCCTCCCATCTCTCTCTCTCTCCTCTGTCTCTAACACACATGCTTTCACTCTCTCTTTCTATCACTCTATTTCTATCTCTACCTCTCATCTTTACCTTTATTTTGTTTCTCATGGACCCTTATAGCCAGGGCCATTAATCAGAAAACTAACCCTGAGAAGATAAAATGGCCTGTTTAAGGTTGTACAGCTTGAAGTGACATTAATGGTGGCTTAAACTTAGGTCTCTTGTCTTCAAGTTCAAGTGCTTTTAGGTAGGTAGCCCCTAGGGAGTGCTCTGAATTTGGCATGCCATAACAACATACCCTAAGGCCACCAGTGTGTACACAGTCCTCAGATGGGTTTACCATATGCCCATCTCTGTTAAAAAGATGCACTTATCTAGATCAGCATGCCCTTACACCCTCACTCCCACCAACTTCAAAGGTTGCCTTGGAAGTACTTCACAGACCCAGCTCACCCAGTCTTGCTGCTTGCTCTACGTGGCACTTAACTCTCCTGGTCTCATTTTCACGTACCAGCCTCAGCCTGCCTTTCAGTTGCTATTTTTTGGTCTTTTTTTATGTAATGCTTTTAGTTGTGAAAGATAACATACAAACAAAAAGGTGCATAGCCAAAACTTTACAGGTGAGGAAATTGCTATAAAGCAAATGCTCATGTAACCACCACCCAGATCAAGAAAGTTAACATCAAGCACCCCAGGCACTGCCCACGTGTCCATTTCCAATCACTACACCCCCACTCCCCGCCCCAGGAAACCACTAGCCTGACTTTTCCAGTAATCATTTCCTTGCTTATCTTCATAGTTTTATTACTTAAGTGGGGATCCCTAAAAACTATACTTTAGTTTTGCCTATATTTTGAACTTAATATAAAGGAAATCATGCAGTATGTATTCTTTTGTGTATGGCTTCCTTTCATTGTTTGTGAGGTTGATCCATGTTGTTGATGTTGAACATTTCCATTACCTCCAAACTCCCTCCTTCCCTTATGCAGTCAAACTCCTCCCACCCTGTCCCCAGGCAAATACTGATTTTCTTTCTGTCACTATAGATAAGTTTTGCCTTTTGTAGAACTTCGTATAAATTGTACAGCATAGTATGTACTCTTTTGTAACTGACTTCTTTTGCTCATCGCAGCACGGCAGTTTTGTTTTTTTTTTTTAAGCACATTCATGGTGTTGCATGTATCAGTAGTTTGTTCTTTCCAATGCTGTGCAGCATTCTATGTTGTGGATATTCTACAACTCGTTTATCCACTCACCTATTGATGGGTGTTTAGGTTGCTTCAAGTTTTTTACTATTATGAATAAAGCTACTAGGAATACTTGTATGCTAATCTCTCTGTGAACATAAGTTTGCGTTTCTCTTAGCTAATATCTAATAATGAAATTGTAGGGCTGCATGATTAATGTGTTAAACTTTATAAGAAATTTCCAAAGGATTCTCCAAAGTAATTATACCATTTCATATTTTCACAATGCAAAGTTTAAGAGATCTAATTGCTCCACATCCTTGCCAACAATTGATATTGTCCAGCTTTTAAATGTTTACTATGCTAGTGGGTATTAAGTGGGTATTAATGGGCATCTCATTGTGTTTTTCAGTCAATTTGAAATCTTCTTGGTTCTTCACATGATGAGTGATTTTGTATGGAAAACTGGATGCTTTGGGTATTATGTTAGGAGGGTCTAGATATCTTTTATACCTTCTGTTTAACCTGGTTTATTCTGTTACCAATGCAGCAGGGGAAGAGAGGAAAATATTTGTATTTCCCTGATAGCAAATGACAGTGAATATGTTGTCATGTGTCTGTTGGCCATTCATATATCTTCTTTTACGAAGTGTCTGTTTTAGTCATTTGCCCATTTTTAAATTGGGTTCTTAATCTTGTTATTACACTTTAATGATAATTTATATATTCTTACTATAAGTTCTTTTTCAGATAAATAGTTTGGAAATGTACTATCTAATTTTCTTAATGATTCTCTCAAAGAGCAAAATTTGATGAAATCCAATGTATCATTTTTCTTATATAGTTTATACCTTCTGTGTCCTAACAAGAAAATGTTTGCTTCTTCCAAAATTTCAGATACCTTTTTCTATTTTTCTTCTAAAATTTTTATAGTTTTAGCTTTTTATGTGTAGATTTGTAAACCATTTCAAGTTAATATTTTTACATGGTGTGTGATATTTTCCCCATATGAATATTTGGTTGTAATTACACCAAAAAAAAAAAAATATCCGTGCTATCACCCATTAAATTACCCTGGAATCCTAGCTGAAAATCAATTGACCATACATGTGTGAATATTTCTAGACTTTGTATTCTTCTTCATTAATCTATTTGTCTATCCTCATACCAATACTACACTTCCCCAATTATTTAATCTTTATAAGAGTTTTAAAGCGACTGGCCTCAGTGGCTCAGTCTCTAATCCCAGCAGTTTGAGAGGCCGAGACGAGTGGATTGCCCAAGCCCACAGGTTCGAGACCCACCAGGGCAACTTGGCGAGACCTCGTCTCTACAATAAATAAAAAATTAGCTGGGTGTGGTGGCATGCGCCTGTAGTTCCAGCTACTTGGAAGGCTGAGGCAGAAGGATCGCCGGAGCCCACCAGGTCAAGGCTGCAGTGGCAGGGAGTGTGCCACTGCATTCCAGTCTGGGTGACAGAGTGAGATTTCAACTCAAAAAAAAAAGAGTCTTAAAGCTAGTCAGTCAACTTTTATTTTTTTAACCTTTATTTGTAAGTTGCCATTATTATATAGTTCCATGAATTTTAAATCAAGGATAGATAAATACCACCAAAATTACGATACAGAACAATTCGATCTAGTAGATACCTCACAAGACAGAAAGATTTTAGACTATAATTGTTACACTCTGGCCCAACACCACAGGGGGAAAAAATTTAGCCTCATCCCCACTCACACTGGCAAAATTTGAGTGAAGAATATAGACTTTCACCCTTGCCAGGCTGTAATGAGGCTCTAGTGTTAGAGAAGGCTGAGTAAGGAGCTAGGACTTTCATTCCCACCAGTCAGTAGCAAGGTACCTCCTCCCCAACTGGTGTCAGTGTAGATCACATGGGGAACCTGAATTTTCAACCCCACAAGGCAGTAATGAGGCACTTCATTGGTTCCTTGCCGAGATGATGTCAGAGGAGGCCTACTAGAGATTCGAGGCCACTGTCTCCATCTGTGGTGTCAGTGGAGGTAACAGGGAGCAATGACAAGGCATTACTACACTTTCCAACCAGGTAGGTATGAGTGAAAGCATAGCAGGGAGCAGGCATTCTCACTGCTGCCCAGCAATAACAATGAACCACCTACCTCAGGTATCAATTGAAGAAACAAGGATTTTTGTCCCCATTTGGCAGTAAAGAGGTGACGCTTCATTCCCTCTTCTTTATCTGCATTGGTATCAGGATAAGCCAGATTAAAAAGAGGTATAAATAAGACCCCAAATATCCAGGTCATATTATGTTACATTTCATAACATAATACCCAAAGTATCCAAATTTCCATACAGTATCACTAATTATACCAAGAAACAAGAAGATTTCAAACTGAATGAAAAAGACAATCAGTTGATATAAACACCAATGACCAGGACATTAGGAGGATCTGACAAAAATTTAATGCACTCGTAAAAATACTTAAATTAGCAATTACAAGCATGTTTGAAGCATAAACATACAACATTTTAACAAATAAATAGAAAGTTTCAACAAAGAAATAGAGGATATCAAGAAGAACCAAACAGATATTTGATAACTGAGAAGACAATAACCAAATTAGATCTGTGACGGATGGGTTGAATAGAAGAATGGAAGGACAGAGGAAAGAATCAGTGAACTTGAAGATGCAATAGATATTACCCACTATAATATGAGCACTAGAGAGAAAACAAACTGAAAAAAAAAAGGGGAGAATCTAAGAAACCTGCGAGACAATAACAAAAAAAATCTAATATTTGTGTCATAGGAGTGCTGGGAGAAGAGGAGAAAGAGTATAGGCTAAAAAAGTTCTGAAAGATATGGTGGCTGAAAATTGTTCAAATTTGGCAAGGGAAATAAACTTAGAAGAAGCTGCACATGTGTGGGAATGCAAACTAGTACAACCTCTTTGGAAGACAGTGTGGCGATTTCTGAAAGAACTAGAAATTGACCTTCCATATGACCCAGCAATTCCCCTATTGGGAATATACCCGGTGGAGCTCAAATCATTCTACAAAAAAGATACCTGCACACGTATGTTTGTTGCAGCTCTATTCACAATAGCAAAAACATGGAAACAATCGTGTTGCCTATCGAAGGTGGACTGGATTAAAAAAATGTACATATACACAGTGGAATATTATGCAGCCATAAAAAAGGACAAACATATGAACTTTGCAGCAACTTGGATGGATTTGGAGTCAATCATACTCAGTGATCTATCACAGAAACAAAGAACAGAATACCATATGACCTCACTCATAAGCAGAACTTGAACAATTATAATGCTATAAGAAAGCAATTGGCAGTAGTGGGAAACTGTCGGGGGGGTGGGATTGGCAGTTGAGGGAAACTGCTAGGGGAGGGAGGGGCATATCTCATCAACAAGGATACCTGCATGATCAATGTTTACATATAACCCTGAATTGTACTCCACATCTTTATAATAAAAATTTTTTAAAAAGAAGAAGCTGCATAAACTCCAAACAGTATAAGCCCAAGGAAATCCTTGACGAGACATAATTAAACTTCTGAAAATTATAGACAAAAAATTCTTGAAAGCAGCAAGAGAGAAACGACATGTTAATTATAGGGGAAAAATTAGAATAACAGAAGATTTCTTCTAGGCATTTTCCAAGTCCTGAAAGAAAAGAACTGCCAACTTGCAATACTATATCTAGCGAAATTCTTCAGGAATAAAGGGGAAATCACAACATTCATAGATTGAAGAGAAAAACAAAAGAGAGGTTTTTTTTTGTCACCAGTAGACCTACCCTAAAAGAGTGACTAAAGGAAGTTCCCTAAACAGAAAGCAAATGATAAAAAATGGAAAAGAAATCGGGGACATCAGCAAGGAACAAAGAGCAATGAAAAATGAAAAATAGCCGGGTTCGGTGGCTCATCCTGTAATCCCGCACTTTGGGAGGCCGAGGTGAGTGAATTGCCTGAGCCTGCAGGTTCGAGACCCACCTGGGCAACTTGGTGAGACCTCATCTCTACAATAAATCAGAAAAATTAGCCGGGCATGGTAGCACGCGCCTGTAGTTCCAGCTACTTGGAAGACTGAGGCGGAAGGACCGGTGGAGCCCAGCAGGTCGAGGCTGCGGTGGCCGGCAGCATGCCACTGGACTCCAGTCTGGGCGACAGAGTGAGACTCCAACTCCGGAAAAAAATGAAAAATATATCGAGATAAATAGATTTTTATTCTCCTCTCAAGATTTCTAAATTATGTTTGATAGTTGAAACGACAATTATAACATTGGTGTGATTTAAATATGGGTGAAAAAACTTAGACAATTGCATTATAAATGGCGAGGTTAAAGGCTATAAATGGAAGTAAAATGATAAACATTGACATCAGTAAATTCTGATAAAATTTACATAAATACAATGTAATATCTAGGACAACCACCAAAAAAGCTGCACCAAAAGATATACTCAAAGACTACGCATGAATCAAAATGGAGGTTTAACATCATTAGCCATCAGGGAAATGCAAATAAAAATCTTAATGAGATAATCGGTCGACACTGAGGTGGCCGTGAGCATGACACTGCACTTCTGCCTGGGCTACAAACCTGTCAGAATGGCTAAAATTAAAAAAAAAAAATAGTGACAACCGGGCTCGGTGGCTCAGCCTGTAATCCCGCGCCTTCGGCAGGCTGAGTTGAGTGGATTGCCTGAGCCTGCGGGTTCGAGGCCCGCCTGGGCAGCGAGACCTCATCTCTACAATAAATCAAAAGTCAGCTGGGCGTGGTAGCGCGAGCCTGTAGTTCCAGCTCCTGGGAAGGCGGAGGCGGAAGGATCGCCAGAGCCCAGCAGGTCAAGGCTGCGGTGACCGGGAGCGGCCACTGCACTCCAGTCTGGGCGACAGAGTGAGACTCCGACTCAAAAAAAAAAAAAAAAGTGACAACCAAGGGTGGGGAGGATGCAGAGAAACGGAAGTACTCATACATTATTAGTGGGAATGTAAAGTGGTATAGCCATTCTGGAAAATAGTTTGATCGTTTCTTTAAAAAAACTAAATATGCACACAAAACTTTCATCTACACAAAACATAAACATGGATGTATTAAGCAGCTTTATTCTAAATAGCCTAATTGTGAGGCTGAGGTGAGAGGAGAGCCTGAGCCTAGAAGTTTGAGTGCAGCTTGGGCAATAGAACGAGACTCAATCTATTAAAAAAAAAATTGGCCGGGTTCGGTGGCTCAGCCTGTAATCCCAGCACTTTGGGAGGTCGAGGTGAGTCAATTGCCTGAGTGTGTGGATATGACAACAGCCTGGAAACTGAGCAAGACTTTGTCTCTATAATAAAATTAAAAAATTAGCCGTATGTGGTACCGCGCGCCTGTAGTTTCAGCTACTTGGAAGGCTGAGGCAGAAGGATCGCCGGAGCCCAGCAGATCGACACTGAGGTGGCCGTGAGCGTGACACTGCACTTCTGCCTGGGCGACGGAGTGAGACTCGAACTCAAAATAAACAAACAAACAAACAAATAAATAAAATTAAACAATAAAATTGGAAGTGGTCCAGGTATCTTTCAATAGATGAATGGTTAAGCAAACTGTTATATATCTATTCCAGGAAATACCACTCATAATTAAAAGGAAATTTACTGTTACATGTACTAACCTGAATGAATCTCCTGGTAATAATCTAAGAAAAATGTCAATCCCATTTATGATTGGCTTTTTTATATGTATGATTCCATTTACACAACATTCTTTAAATGACAACATTATAGAAATGGAGAAGAGATTGGTGGTTACCAGGGTTAAGATGGAAGTGGAAGGCAAAATCAAGTCTCCTTATGAAGATTGAAATGTTTTGTATCTTGATGGTATCAATTTCAGTATCCTGATTTTAATGTTGTACTATAGTTTTATAATATGTTACCATTGGGAGAAGTTGGGAAAGAGTATACTGGATCTCTATATTATTCCTTACAACTGCATGTGAATCTATTACTATCTTTAAAATTTTAAATTTAAAAATTGGATTTTTTAGGTCACAAGATAGGCCAGGCACAGTGGCTCATGCCTATAATCCCAATACTTTGGGAGGTGAATGTGAGAGGATTGCCTGAGCCCAGGGGTTCAAGATCTGGCTGGGCAACTTGGCAAGATCTCGTCTCTACAATAAAATAAAATTCAATTAGGCATGGTGGTGAATACCTGTAGTTTCAGCTACTTGGAAGGCCGAGGTGGAAGGATGACCTGATTCCAGCAGGTCAAGGCTGCGGTGGCTGTGAGTGTGGTACTGCATTCCAGTCTGGATAACAGAATGAGACTTTGAATTTTAAAAAAGATTATTTGTTGTATGAGAGTTTTTATATATTCTAGATACAGATGCTTTATTAGATACATGATTTGCAAATATTTTCTCCTAAGGTTTAGCTTTTTGTTCATTCTCTTGATAGTGTATTTCACAGAGAAAATTTTTTAAAATTCGAAGTTCAATTTACCAGTTTTTTCTTTTATGATCATGCTTTTGGCATCGTGGATAAGAACTTTTTGCTTAACTACAGGTGAAAAATATTTTTCTTTTGTTTTCTTCTAAAAGTTGTATAGCTTTACATTTATATTTATATGCATTATCAAATAATCTCTGTATGAGGTTTAAGGGTTAGGTCAAGGCTCTTTTGTTTTGTTTTGGTTTTGCTTATGGATATCCAGATGCTCAAGCACCATTCATTGAGACTATTCTTTCTCAATTGTATTACCTTTGCAACTTTGTCAAAAGCCAATAGACCATATTTGTATGGTCTATTAAATAACTCTATTCTGTTCCATTCATCTATGTATCTATCTTTTCATTAATACCAGTTTTTACTGTAACTTTGTGGTAAGTCTTGATTTAGGTTTACTTTGTTATTTTTCTGGTTTTAAGTGGAAGCTTAGATTATTGATTTGAGATTTTTTTTCTAATATAAGCATTAAATGTCATAACTTTTTCTCTAGCACAGCTTTAGCTGCACTGCATTTCACTAATTTGAATTATGTTGACCTCTGAATGTTAAACTAACCTTGCATTCCTGGAAATATTTCATAGTCTAGATGTCTTATCCTTTTTATATATGACTGGATTCACTCTGCTCATATATTCAACTCTAAACCGATCAAAGACTTAAACATAAAACCTCAAACTATAATAATTCTAGAAGAAAACATAGGAAACACAATTATGCACATCGGAGAAGGCAACCAATTTTTTATCAAATCCCCAAAAGCAAATGTCATAAAAGCTATGATGGACAAGTGGGACCTCATTAAACTGAAAAGTTTCTGCACAGCAAAATAAACCATCAAGAGAGCAGGGAGACGATCCACAGAATGGGAAAAACATATATTTGCTTATTATGTATCTGACAAAGGCCTAACATCCAGGATCTACAAGGAACTCAAGCGAGCCAAAAGGAGAAAAATAAACAACCCTATTAAAAAGTGGGCAAAGGACATGAATAGACACTTCTAGAAAGAAGGTATATGAGCAGCCAACAGATACATGAAAAATGCTCAGCCTCACTAATCATCAGAGAAATGCAAATCAAAGATATGATAAGATACCACCTAACGCCATTACTGATGGCTATCATTAAAAAGTCAAGAAAACACAGATGCTGGCTTGGGTGCAGGAAAAAAAGGGAATACTTCTACACTGTTGGTGGGTATGCAGGCTAGTTCAACCTCTGTGGAAAGTAGTAGTGGTGATTTCTAAAAGAACTAGAAATTGACCTTCCATATGACCCAGGAATCCCCCTTCTGAGAATATACCCAGAGAATCTCAAATCATTCTAAGACACCTGCACACACATGTTTATTGTTACAATATTCACAATAGCAACAACATGGGACCAACCCTACTGCCCATTGAAAGTGGAATGGAGAAAGTGTGTACATATACATGATGGAGTATTACACAGACATGAAGAAGAACAAAATCATGGACTTCACAGTAGATTGGATAAGTTTGAGACCATCATACTTATTGATCTAGCAAAGAAACAAAGAATGCCACATGTTCTCAATTATAAGTGGAACCTGAACATTAATCACAGTAGCACAAGGGAGGGACTGGCAATTGTAGGACACTGCCTGGGACAGGGGACACGTAACAACACAAAGGGTACCTGGTCTTAAACCAGGGAAAGTGAGGATCATTTGGAGGTACAAACTTTACCTGCATGTAGACTATTTATGTACCTAAGCCTAACTTGCACCCCACATCTCTATAATAAAACAAAGTTACTTTAAAAAATATTTTCCATTTATGTTTATGAGGGATACTAGTGTGTAATTTTTTTTTCTCTCAGAATGGCTTCTTCCGGTTTTGGTATCAAAATGTTACTGGCTTGATAAAATAAGATGGAAAGATGTAGGGAAATATCTGTTCCATGGTGGCCTTGCATGTTTTATATAGGCCATGTAGGTAAGGCTTAACTGCAATCTGACCCTAGTCTTGGCAGGATGACCACAATTCTTTCTAGACCAAGGGGATAAAAGAAACCTAGTGGAGAGTTTCTCACTAGCTTCCTTCTATTGTGGGAAATTTCCAAAATGCTGTTTTTCAGCCATCTCTCTAGTTTCACTTGAGCACAAGACTTTCCACCTCACCCCATTTAGTGTATGTCTATAGATGTCTGTATAAGACCATATGTTTAGAATTCAATAGCAGAGGAATTCATTGTCCATTCTATCTGTCATCTGGCCACTCTGGTTCATTGGTATCCTATGGACCTGAGAAGCTAACACCATGTTGATCTTGCTTTTACTAAGTAATGAACACTTTGAATCTATTTGGGCTCATTGTCTCTTTACCAGACAATTCTGTGAAATTGTGGCAAACCAAACTAGCAGCTACCAATGTGGTGCTACTTGAAGACTGCTTGAAAAAACCTGAAAGAATTTTTTTTTGAGGATTGATGTCATATCTTTCTTAGAATTTAATAGAATTTGCCGGTGAAGTATAGAATTTGTCAATGAAATTATGTGGTCCTGGATTTTTTTTTTTTTGTGGGAAGGTTATTAATTACAAAGTTAATTTCTTTAGTAGGAAATTTTCTTTAGTTAATTTCTGCAGGGCCATTCAGATGATCTATTTCTTTTCTTATGATATATGGTCATTTTTATCTTTCAAAGAATTTGTACATTTTTTCGAAGCTATCAAATGTATTGCCAAAAAATGCTTATAATATTCTCTTATCCTTTCAATATATATAGGCTTTCTAGTGGCATCTCTTCTTCCATTCTTTTTTTTAATTTTTTTAGTTTTTATTTTTATTACAAAGATGTGGGGTACATTTCAGGTTTAGGTATACAAACATTGATCATGCAGACACCCTTGTTGATAAGGTATGCCCCTCCCTCCCCTAGCAGTTTCCCTCAACTGCCAATCCCACCCTGCCCCCCCCGACAGTGTCCCATTACTGCCAATTGCCTTCTTATAGCATTATAATTGTTCAAGTTCCTCTTATGAGAGAGAACATATGGAACTCTGTTCTTTGTTTCTGTAATAAATCACTGAGTATGATTGACTCCAAATCCAACCATTCTTAACGTAAGAAATCTGTGGTCTTTGTTTCTTGATTACTCTAGCTGGAGAATTACCAGTTGTAAGGATATTTTCAATGTATGTTTGTTCTCATTCATTTTTTGTCCTATATCTAGTTTTTATTTCTGCTTTCTCTTATTTCTTTCATATAACTTACTTTGGTTTTAATCCGTTCTTCTCTTTCTGCTTTCTTAAGATTGATGCTCAGATTATCGATTTTGACCTTTCTTATTTTCTAATGTAAGTAGTTAAAGCTATACGTTTCCTTCTAAGCCCTGTTTGCTGCATCACACAAATTTTGATATGGTGTATTTTCATTGTCATTCAGTGTGAAATTATTTTTTAAATTTCCTTTGTGAATTGTTCTTTCACTTCAAGTTATTTAGAAACTTATAGTTTAATTTTCAAATGTGTGAGCTATTTCTAGATAATTTATTGTTATTGATTTTTAATCCATTTTCATCGTGAACAGAAAATGTATTCTGTAAAGATTTCTATCTTGTGAAATGTATAGATGCTTGTTTTATGTATCTACATATGGTCTATTTTTGTGAATGGTCCATGTACATTTGAAAAATTTTTAATCTGCCATTGTTGGTTGCAGTATTCTAAAGATATCAACTAGGTTAAGGTGCTTGAAACATCATTTAGATTCTATATATTCTTACTATTTTTCCCTAGTTTTTCTATTAGTTACTGAAAAAAGAGATGGTAAAATTTTCAGCTATAATTGTGGATTTATCTCTTTTTTCATTATTTCTATCATTTTTGCTTCATGTATTTTTGAAGTATGTAATTAGGTACATATATATGTATAATTGCTGTATCTTCCTGATGTAGTAATTCTCTTATCTTTAAAAATATTTTCATTTATTTTTTAGCACTCTCTTTTCTTTTGATATATTTTTTATTTTATTTTAATGTAAAGATGTGGATTAGGTATGTAAATGGTCATCGTACAGGTGAAGTTTGGACCTCCCATTGATCCTTACTTCACCTTTTTATGATCAGGTGGCGTTATTGATGTTATGTGTCCCCCAACCGCCCTCCCTGGCAGTGTCCTGCTACTGCCAATCCTTTTATTATAATATTCTGATAAATGTTAAGGATCCACTTATGAGTGAGAATATGTGGTACTCAGTTTTTTGTTTCTGTAATAGATCACTGAATATGATGCACTAAATCCATCCAAATTCCTGCAAAGTCCATAATTTTGTCCTTCTTTATGGCTGCGTAATATTCCATTGTGTGTATGTACCACATTTTTAAAAACCCAGTCCACTTTCAATGGACAGTACGGTTGGTTCCATGATTTTGCTTTTGTGAATGGTGCTACAATAAACGTGTGTGCCGATATCTTTTTTGTAGAATGATTTGAGTTCCTCCAGGTATATTCCCAGAAGGAGGATCACAGGGTCATATGGAAGGTCGATTTTCAGATCTTTTAGAAATCGCCACATTGTTTTCCACGGAGGTCGTACTAACTTACATTTTCACCAACAGTGTAGAAGTGTTCCCTTTTCCCCCCATCCTCTCCAGCATCTATTGTTTTTTGAGTTATTAATGATGGCGATCCTGACTGGAGTTAGGTGGTGTCTCAGTGTGGTTTTGATTTGCATTTCTTTGATGACTAGTGAGGCTGAGCATTTTTTCATGTATCTGTTGGTTGCTTTTACATTTTCTTTGCCAACAGCATATCTGACAAAGGCCTCACCTCCAAGATCTACAAGGAACTCAAACATGCCAAAAGGAAAAAAAAACAAACAAACAGCCCTATTAAAAAGTGGGCAAAATATATGAATAGACACTTCTCAAAAGAAGACATCCTCTTTTCTTGAAGTCAACTTTTTCTGATATAGGCAGCCATGACAGCTTTCTTGTGATTCTTATTTGTATGGCATTTCTTTTTCATTCTTTTATTTTCAATTTGTGTCTTTATATTTAAAATGTATATTATAGATAGCATATGGTTGACTCTTCCTGTTTTATCTGATATGACAATTTCTGTCTTTTCATTGAAATGTTTAGTCATTAAGATTGTTATATTTAGGTCTACCATCTTAATATTTGTTTTTTATTTTTTATATGATGTTTGCTCCCCTCTCTCATTTACTCTTTGCCTGCTTCTTTTTAGTTAATAAGGTTTTTTTAGTATTCCATTGATTAACTTTACCTCTTTTTATTATTCGTAGTGGTTTGTTTTAGGGCTAACAATATGCATTTTTAGCTTATCAAAGTGTATAATTATTTAGAGTCAGTATTTACCAATTTGCACCTGACACTTTCAATTTTCTACCTCACAGTTTCCAATTCTCACTTTATACATGGCACTTCTCACTTAACTATTATACATATGTAATAATTTTACAAAACCACAGTTATGTTTACCAGCCACACTCTGTGTTTTGTGCTACTGTTGTCACATCCTTTACTTCTGCATATGTTACAAATACTATCTTATAAACGCTATATTATGTTTCTTTAGTTAGTCGGTTTTATGGAAATTAAGACAAAAATATTTTAAAAACCAAGGTCGCTTTATGATTACCTACTTATTTGCCATTTACAAATACTATTTTAAGCCGGACTCGGTGGCTCAGCCTGTAATCCCGCGCCTTTGGAAGGCTGAGGTGAGTGGATTGCCTGAGCCCGCGGGTTCGAGACCCGCCTGGGCAGCGAGACCTCATCTCTACAAAAAATCAAAAAATCAGCCAGGCGTGGTAGCATGTGCCTATAATTCCGGCTACTCGGAAGGCTGAGGCGGAAGGATCGCCGGAGCCCAGTAGGTCGAGGCTGCGGTGGCCGGGAGCAGCCACTGCACTCCAGTCTGGGCGACAGAGTGAGACTCCAACTCAAAAAAAAAAAAAACAAACAAACAAATACTATTTTACCTTCCTCTAATTCTAGTACTGAGTTTCCATGTGGTACCATTTCCCTTTTAGTAGTGTAGGTCAGTGAATTCTGTCAGCATTGTTTATATGAAAATATCTTGGTTTCACCCTTGTTTTTGCAGGCTATTTTGCTGCATGCAGGATTCTGAATTGACAGGGTTTCATTGTTTGTTGTTGTTGTTGTTCTGGTGGCACTTTAAAGATCTCATCCCACTGTCTACTTGCTTAATTCTTTCTGATGAGAAAGCAGCCACCATTTGTATCATTGTGTATGTAATGTGTATTTTTTTCTTCTGACTTCTTTCAAGACTTTTTGTTATTTTGGGGTTTCAGTTATTTGACTATGAGATGCCATGGCAGATTCTCTGCTGCCATTGTTTATCTTCATCCTTAACACTGATCCAAAATCTAACTGGCTAAGCCTCGGTCGTGTACTGAGCTCTAGCTTCAAATGAAAGCTAGGAAAGTGAGTAACTGGTGCTTTCAGCTTTCTCAAACCTGGAAATGGAGTGAAGACACTGAGCAATCAAAAATGGGACAGATACCCACCATAGGCCCAAAGCAGGTTGGTGTGACATTGGTGCAACTGGATTGGATATGCCTATCAGGCTGGTAGGCAAGAGCTGGCAAAGGCCTGGAGGAGAGCAGACACTCACATCCATGCCCTCCCAGGTCATGCGCTAAGGATCCCCTCTTCTGTTGTGGAGGAATCATGAGAAGAGGTTGTCTTCTTTAGGATTCCTCTTCACTTGCTTCTTCCCACCATGTCTTCTGCCACATCCGAAGGCATGTGCACCTCTTGGGACCATACAGATTTCATGCAGAACTTCTTGTCTAGAACATGAATCCCAGCCCACACCCATGCTCCTGTGCTTCTGAGCACATGCAATGGCTTCCTAGAGTTTCTCTCCGGTACCAATGTCTGAACTCAGGAGCTTTTCTTATTTATAGAGTGTCAAGTCTCAGCCCCACAAGCAGAGCAGTTGTTCTTTGTGAAGGTTGGGAGGGCTGCAGAGCAGAGCACACAGTCCGAATTCCTTTGCCCCTTCCATTGTAAATTATTGCAGCCAGCTCTGGGACGTTGGTGTTTACTGTGATGTTTATGTCGTTATTTGATTTCTTGGCATTCAGAATCCTCATTAATATACATTTGTGCCTCCTTGTGGAAATAAAGGAGCGTGTTCTATGTGTATGTGCTCACATTTCTTTATTTAGCCTGGCACCTGCCTTCTTCCTCAGCATGTTCGTTTAGCATCTGTGCTGTTCCCTTGCAAATCTCCAGAGCTTATAATTCTTAGAGGAAATGATTTCTTTCTCTCTAGGAAGATTTTTCTCTTTCTCTTGAGCTGTCCTTAAGGGCTAAGCTTTTGTGTCACAGGCGGGTGAGCTGCATCACCAACTCCAGCAGGTGGGGCCACTGCACATCCTCCAGTCACCAGTTCTATAGGCCCTTCTCAGCAGAAGAAGACATTCCAGGCCAGAGTGACTACTGCTTCTGTGGACCCTCTAAGGTCAAACCCCAAAAAGTTCCAAGGATGACTCACTTGCAAGGCTTCCTGTCACCTGTGCTGGGCAGTGTGATGGTTTACGCCAGCTGGGCTCCAGACCAACTCTGAGCGGGAGGGGTGTCACTGGAGCATTCCTGAGTGGCTGCTACTCACCAAACTCCAAGAGAGCTGGACCTCAGGTTTCAGGAGTTAAGGGGAAGGAATGAGATTGTCTCTAAATAGCCTTCAGGAGCTGGGCCCTAAGCCAGGGTGCTTCCTGGACGAATTTCTGGGCTACTATCTAGATGATGGCCATCTGGAGCCACTTCTCACAAGCATTCAATGGGGACTGGGAACAACCTGTCAGCCTGGCTACTTGTTCACATCTTTGTCTCTGGAGGTTACCCAGAGGAGACAGCATTGGGTGATTATGTCAAGTCAGGCTACAGAGTCAGCCAGACCTGTAATTACATCCCAGCTTCACCACTTACACACCTCCTGACTTTGGGCAGGTTGCCTCCCATATCTCAGTCTCTATCTCTTCATCTGGTAAATGGAAGGATTCAATGAAACAGTGTCTGGAAGACAAACACCTAGGGCAGTGCCTGGCTTATAGTAGCTGCTCAATAATCAAGACCCATTGTTATAAAAATAACACTGAACTTGAAGACTAGAATTTGAGCACCAACTTTGGCCCCAGCTACCTCAGCGATGATGGGCAAATCACTCTCCCCTTTTCTTTGCCTCAGTGATAAAACCAGGTAACATTACATGCTCTGCTTCCCTCCTAAGAACTCGGTGAGTTGCAACTGGGATAAAGAAGATGAAAGAGCTGGGATTCCTGTCTAGTCGTGCCCAGTGGGTGAGAGGGTTGTCCCAGATTTCACTGGGAGAGACAATTGGAGTCAGTGGAAAGATGTTGTCATAATGAGTCAAGGTGGCAAAAATGACCACAACTAATGTAGACAGAAGGCCATCATACTGGCTGGAGAGACACTAAGGAAGAAGTGCTAAGAAATCCACTGTTGTTGTTGTTGTTTATTTCCTTAAACAATTAGCACTGCTTTCTCCCAGCAATTGTGCATTATTACCTCTGCACCCACATCTGGACACAGGAATATTAATACACTGGGCTGTCAGAGAGGAGACAACACTCTGCATCTCTCTTCTTAGTCATGCAGTCTCAGACAAAGCATAGCACCTTACAGTGTCATTGTTTCTTCTTCTGCAAACTTGGGGTAGTACCGCCCACTGCTCTGCACTGATGAGGACTTAAGCAGTATCGTGAATGTGGAAATGCTTTTGAGTCTATAGAACACTGTAAAAAGGGAAGGGCTTATGTTTATTATACATCTCTGCATCAATGTAAAATGCAAATGGGAAGGTGGTTTTTGTGCATATGCAACCTCTACTGTACCTTGCATCTCCAGGAATGTGTCTCATCTGTATTGCAGGCCAGGAAAAAGGGATTCATACCTATAGGTAGGGTGTATGTGGTGTGTGTGTGAGTGTGCATGTGCATTAGTGTGCTGGGGTTGCTGAACCACACACTGGGTAGTGACTTAAATCACAGATATGCATTACTTCACAGTTCTGGAGGTGGGAGTCCAAGATCAAGGTGTCGACATGGTTGGTTCCTTCTGAGGGCTGTGAGGAAGAATCTGTTCCAGGCCTCTCTCCTAGCCTGGGGGTTTCCCAGCTATCTTTAGAGTTCCTTAACTTGTAGAAGCATCACCCTGGTCTCTCATCATTTCCACATGGCATTCTCACTAGTGTGACTCTGTGTCTACATTTTTTCCTCTTATAAGAACACCAGTCTTATTGGAGCAAGGCCCACACCACTCCAGTATGACGCCATCTTCATTCATTACATCTGTAATGAACTTATTTCCAAATAAAGTCATATTCTGAAGAATTATGGGTTAGGAATATCAAGATATAAATTTTGGGGGGCACAATTCAATCCATAACAGTATGTGCATGTTTTGATGGGGTACTGCTTTTAAAGGATACCCGAGTTTCTGCTTTCCAAGCTACTGGGGGCTCTCCACTCTTCCCAAATCTTCAGAATTTTCTGACTCCCAGTGTCCTAGCCCTGGCACAGGTAGATGAAACTTGGGCTCCACCCAGGGTCTAGGTGGCTGATGACAGAGACATATGGAGGGACAGAGAACCTCTGAATCTTATAACCCTGCACACCTGCCTGCCTGGACCAGGATGGAACTCCTGGCAGTCTTTGGAACTGACTTTATTCTGTTCCCTGCTGGTGTCATTAGCCCACTTTGCTGTGCTCCTGTGGCCTAGCCACCTTCTGAAGGAGTACTTTTCAGCTCCTTGGCCTCTTCAACCCTGCTGACTTGGCCTGTCACATACCTGCTCCCCAGAAATGTCCCTGCTGAAGAGCTGGTGTGACCCAGATGCCTCTGACATCTCCAGCTCAAGCATCCCAGGATAGGCTTGGGTGTACATGACCATGGTATCTCTGGAGTGGAGCATTTGGGTGCACATGGGCCTACTCCAATCCAAGTAGACCACCCAAGGGGCATATTTAGCTATGAAGCAGCACTGCCCCGCCCCCCCCACCATTCCTAGTCACTTCTTGATCCAGAAACTTCCCTATTGGCAATGTTGGCCAGAATCTGGCCCCACCATTTATATGGTTTGGCTTCCAAGAAGCTCAGAGCCAGGTGTATTTTGGTCTCAATGATCTCACCCCCAGGACTTAGTGAAATGATGTCTCCTTTTTTCGTGAACGTGTCTGACTCTCCTTCCCAGGTTTAGTTCCACTGCCTCTTCTCATCTGTGTTTTTATTATAAGTCACCTCAAACCTCTAGGGAAATATGTAAGATCATGGTGTTTTTCTTACCGCACTTTGATTAACAAAAAGAGGTGTTTCCTTGACCTTATTTATAAGTGAGGTGGGTGAACAGTCAGGAGGGATCTTTGCAAGACATGCTCAGTCTGGTGGAAGGGGCCTTGAGTAACAGTCCAAAGGTATGGGACTGATTCTTGGTTCTTCCACTGACTAGCCATATAAAATCAAGCAACTCTCCCCAAGCCCCAGTTTTCTGTTCTGTCAATTGAGCAAATGCTTTTGCTCTGCCCACTTCAGGCTTTTATGGACCCCAATTAGATTTAAAAAAAAAAAAGAATATTAACACTTTTATAGACCATACTGTGTGCTAGGCAAGGTTCTAAACATGTTATATGTATTATTTCATTGAACTCACACTACAATCCATTTTGGAGGAGTGGAAACAAAGGCTCAGAAAGATTAAGAGATTTGCCCCAGCTCACAAGAGTAAGTCTCCAGTTCCAGGGCTCTGGCTCCTGATTACCTGCTCTTAGCCACTGCACATTCTGCCTCCCACAGTGCATGTGAAAGATCAAGTGATGGTGAAATGTTTTGCAAATATAAAAGATATGACCCAATTTCATATGGGTATTGCCTGGATTTTCACTTATTCTGGTTCTCAGCTCCTTCATCTCCAAAGTGTAGAGGTTGGCCTCAAGGTACCTTACCTCTCATTCCTCTCTGACATGTTCTCAGTTTGTGTGTCTTATGGAATATGCAAAACCAGATACAAAAATGTGTTATTTATCATACTTCTTAAATGATCATATTTGTTACCAGGGTAAAGTGATACTCATGCTAGAAGTTGGCAGGCTGTTTGTAATTTTGGCTGCATGATTTGATCATGAGACAAAATCACAAAATAGCTTGGCACCAACTAGAACATTCTAGATGTGTGTGAGGCCCATTCCCCAGCAACCTATCAAAAGTCTTGGCTCTCCTAGCCCATAAAGGCATGTGTTGCTACCAAAGAATAGGAGCTTATGCCATCTGGGCACTCATGCCAAGCCTCCTGAGGATACCAGCTCCTGCAGGCTTGCTTTGGGAGACCAACACTGGCCTTCAAAGTCCCTACACCCAGACAGAAGTGCAGGCGAAGGCAATTTCCCAGAAGAACCTGTCTTTTGCTGTCCAATGGGAGTTCCTGGGAGGAGTGCTCATTTCTTAAAAGTTGGCCTTTTAGGGAAGGAAATGAGGTTAATGCCTTCCACTTTTTAGCCCCAGTTCTCTTCACCACATACAGGCTGATCCATGCACACTTGCCCAGACTCCCAAACTCACCCTAAGTCACTTGCTCATAGGACTTATCCAGCTGTCCGTTGGGACTCCCAGTCATGAGGTGCTAAGGCAGCCCATCGGCCTGCCAGTCAAGAAGTCAAAACTCAGTAGCCAAATGAGTGAGTACCAAGAAATAGTAGGGAACCCTAGCTGGGACATGGGGTGGGACGGGAGGCAGTTCCAGCCTGGATCTTCTTCTTGACCTTGCTCCTGGCTCTCTTGCCTGCCTGCTTCTGAGCTCTGTCTCCCTATTACCAGCTCTCACTCTGCTAGCACCCACCCCCACTTTTCCTATCCTTGTGCTTCTGAAGAATGGAGCCCTACAGTTCGCTCCTCCCAAGAGGAAATAACGATGCTGAGAGCACTCGGTGTGCCCCCAGGGTACCATCCTGACTCCTGGGCAGTTAACTATTATTAGATGTTTGTGGTCCCCTTTGACGTTGGTGCTAGCAGAGACTGCTCAGTCATGAATTTCAAACAAGAAATCCTGCAGTAGAAGTGAGAGTTTCAGGGCAGCTTCCTTCGGGACTTGGGAGGTGTAGGTGGCAGATGAACCAGCAGCTCACTGATGGCTCTTTTTTCTCCTATGGTGGCTCAGCTGTGCCAACACCCTCCTTAGCTGACCACACTGCCACAAAAGCAGGCTCCATTTGGCTCCTCTTCCCTGGGAGTTCTGCAGGTCCCTGAATTCCCAGGGCTTCTTCCCAAGCAGCTTGGCAGAATGAACTAATTCAAACCTCCTTCTGATTTTCCACTGTCCGTATTGTTTCAGCACAACTCAGACCATGCTACTCCCTCGCTCAAATCGTTCCATGGCTACTCACAGCAGAGAGGTTATCGCCCAAAGACCAAGGCAACTCTCCAGGCCCTGTGGAATCTGTGTTCAGCCTGTGTGCCCAGCTACTTCTCCCAGGATATACTCTCCTCCTCTCTGCCTAATTGAGCTTCCCCAGGGACAACCTCTACTTCTCTCTGCTGTGCCGTGGCCCAAATGCCCTTTTCTTCTCAGCTCCATGGCCACCTGGATCAGCCTACCCTTCTCTTATAAGAAACTCTAGTTTGCATTAAGCCATCATATATCCAGGTAAGGACTAGATACTTCGTACATAACTTTTTATTCAGCCAGTTCCATGTCAGCCCTAAAACATAGGGACAGTATCATTACTTCCATTTTCCAGGTGAGGAAACTGAGGCACAGAAATGTTAACTGCACACTGACAGACAATACATGGCAGAGTTGGGATTTATACTTAGATCTGTCTGACTCTTGATCGCCTCTTCCTTCTGTTTGGTCTCACTTCTGCTTCTCAGGGCCCACCTCCAAACCTCCCTCTGAAACAGCTGCCTCTCCTTTTCCCCTGTTTTCTCTCCTGTTTTCACAATCATCCCTCAACACTCAGTCCAGGCCTTGCATGATCCAGGGCAAAGTTTGACAGGTGGGAGTTAGAGGCTGCCCTCGGCTGGCCTGGGCTCTGGGAAGCCATGATATGGAAACAGTCAGCTCTGCCTTGGTCCCCTGCCTCCCTTTACTGGGTACAACAGAGGTATCTGCTTGGATTGTCGGTGGTCTAGGCTACACACACTGGACTCCTGTGAGTAGCCACTTCACACCTTCTGCAGAAATTGTTGGAATTTTAGAGATCCAGAGGCCTTCCCTGTGACCCTACTATCTAATATCACCATTCAGCTCTGCCCAAAGAAACTGGACTTCTCGGCCTTCTTCTTAGGACCCAAGGCTGAGTTACAAGGGGCCTAACGCCTGTCACCCTTCCTCCCTTCCTCGTCGTAAGAACATGCACACTTCCCCTTCTGAGGTAATGAGCAAAGCTTCCTCAGTTACACTGGGAAAGGCCATATGGATTGTAGCTGAAGACTGAATCTGCGGGCAAAGCCATGCCCTCAGGACCTGCAGCTAGGCCCCAAGCGTCTGCCGTAGCCTGCCAGTCAGCAGCAAGCAGGCGCTAGACTCAGGTGGGCTCCCAAGCACCGGTGCTTGGTAAGGCCAGACTGTGACTTTTGCTCAGCCTATGAAAATGGAGCTGTGTTTAGGGCTTGACGAAATTTTAGCAAGAAAACAACCCAACAACACTTTCAAAAAGGAAGCACTCCATGCAAGGGTTGAGATGGCATGGGTACCTGGTAGAGGTGGGCACGTTCCTAGGGATATGTTTTGGGCTTGCATAGACTATAGACCTGCGTGCTCCCACTATGGTAGCCCCTAGCTACGTGTGATATTTTTATTTCCATTTAAGCTAAATACAATTAAAAATCCAGTTCCTTGCTTGCACTAACCACATTTCAAGTGCTCCATAGTCACACATATGGCTTATGCCTACTATATTGGCCATCACAGATCTGGAACATTCTCATAATCACAGAAAGTTCCACTGGAGAGCACTGTTCTAGCAGTTCAGGCCAGGAGGAATGAACGTGGCTGGAAACCTGCTATAAATATACTTCCACAACCTCCCCACACATCCTGGTTCTGCACAGGTTACTTTTGTCTCTCTGGTGCCATCTGTGTGTGTGTGTGTGTCAGAGAGAGAGAGAGAGAGAGAGAGAGAGAGAGAGAGATAGTACCCCATCTCCACCACTACCCATGCACGATCTTCTCAGGTGGTATTGTTTTGCTCTGGAGTTTATCTTCTGTTTTCACTGCAGCTGGGAAGTAAAAAGCTTTACCAGAGAAGCATTTACACAAACTAATTGGAGCCCCTTTTTGGAACCCACTTCTGACAGTGGCCATACAAAAGTAGGAGTAAACTGCCCATCACTAAAAGCCAAATCAAAATATGATCAATGCTTGAGAGCCTATGAAAGGACTCTTTTTTTCTTCTTGGTAAGTGGCGGGCAGTGGAACTTGCTGGCGACTGGTCTAGGGATCCTTGAGAAAGTAGGGGTGCACAGAAGAGAAGCGATGATTCCGTGGAAAGCCAGGTTGCCTGCTCAGGGGCTGCTGAAGGTCTCCGATGCAAAGCCCATACAGAGCCTTCCAGTACCTTCCATTTACTGGGCCTCCCATTCTTCAAATGAAAAGAAGTAGAGGCAGGAGCAGGGAGTAGGGAAAGTGTAGGAGAAGGCTTGGGAGGAGCCAAATGGACAAATGGGCAAAACGAGCTGCTCAGAATTCACTCTCTCAATAGCCTTGAATACAGCAGAAAGGCAGAGGAAGCATCTTTCTGCAGTTTCAGCTTGGAATAAAGCATATCAGACCTGGCTTTGAATGAACAACACAGCCCATTCCATTTCCCTCCTTCCTTCCTCCCCTATCCTGGCACACATAATGTACCACCCCCATCTCGGCTTCATTTTCAAAATTGAGGTGTGCCCCATTGGGGGAAAATAGGCATCTTGCTCTGTTATTTCCGACAACTTCATGTGCATCGACCATTGGCTCAAGGTTACAAGTATAATTGAAAACAAAAGGAGATGAAAGGAAGTCGTTTCCCGGCTGGGGGCGCCTCCGATCAATCTCTTCTTTCTTTAGACCTCAGTTTCCTTCTTTGCAAGATGGGACTATTGAAGTTGATCATCTATGAGAACCCTTCCGGGTCTGCCATATGAGAACACTGGCCAGTGAGAACCTAGGAAGGCCCCGGGCAACAGCTCTTCCAGAGACAGCCATGGGGAGACCTGTTTTGTCAGCACAGAGGCTGAGTCTGAAAGTCAGGCCCTGCTGCTTCCAGTCTGTACTCCTTAGCCCTTGGTGAGTCCTATCCAACCCAGGCTGCATATGGGGAGGAGTTCCGCCACAGACATATTCTCTGAGAGCTTGTCGCCTGCTTCATCCTCGGTGACACAAGACTGCAGCTCAGGAGGACAGACAGTGAGCAGGACAACCATGTTGGAAGGCATGGGATGATATTATCTATCACTGGGGCTGTCCCTTTGTCACCAGAAAGGTACCACACCCAGGGCTCTGGGCTTCCCCTCAGATCCCTGGTCCTGCTCTGCATGCTGCCAGCAGCCCCAGTGTGGCAAGCACACGTCTTGTCTTTCCCACAAGTATTGTTTTGTCTGGTACCTCCCTTTCACCTTGGGAGATGGCTGCCTGGGATTGATTTATCTGGGAAATTATGTGCAAGGTGGCCAGTTCCATGGGAAGTGGCAAAACGTGTGCATTTTTAGCCCTTTGGTGAGGGGGCAAAATTGAGCAGCTTTGCATTCGTTATCATAACCAAGCAGAGACCCCACCATGTGACTGTTGATTCTGCACTAGAGTTGGCATTTGGTGAGGCTGTCTAAGACAGTCCTTGCCTTCCCACTTTCCTCTTTCTCCACCTGCTTCTTCTTTGCAGAGTACCTAAGAGATGCATTATGGGAAGACATGCAGAGTGGCTGGGAGATGCATTATGGGAAAGTGTGTGGAATGGCTGGGAGATGCATTATGGAAAGGTGTGCAGAGTGCCTAGGAGATGCGTTATGGGAAGACACCTGAGTACCAGACTACTCACAGGTCCTCCAAGATGTGTCTCTTCTCTTCTGCTTTAAGAGTAGATGGATAAGGGCCATTGCCTTGCTAAGCTATGGTATGACCATGTGCTCTTTGACCTATGGCCTGCCATGTTTTCCTAAGTTTTGGCCCCCTCCCCTACTTGGGGAGGTGAATCTCCCCTTTTTCTCTCTCTCTCTGATTTACTTTCTAAATAAACTATATTCTCTAATCTTAAAAAAAAAGAGTAGATGAATAAGAAAGCCCTTTCTCCACCAGGATGGTCAAGGCATGGCTCTTGGGAAGCAGAAGCCATCCTACTGTCCTCAGAGGTCCCAGAATTGGGACAGACTGGCAGGAGACTTGGTGCTCTGTCCTTTCCAATAGAGCCTGCAGCCTCTGGGACCACATCAGGCAGGAAGAGGCAGGCTGGGTTTAAGCTGATGAGCTGAGACCTTTGGAGACAGATTGCTGCTTTCACCAAGGTCCCTTTCCTCTGCACGGTCAAAATAGCTGATAACAATGTGACTTCTCCCCAAAAAGCAACAGAGGCCAGCATGATGTCATCTATTTCGGGGGGTGGGGGTGTCCACGCATTCAGGCTATTTTTGTAATTGACAGTAAGAAACCTTGCATTAGTCATGTCATGCACAGAAATCTGTCTCATTTCACTTCTGAATCTTTGCCTATTAATGCGACAAATGAAGGGTGGCCATGGAGAGAAGTGAATTGGACCCAACACTCCCTCAGTCCCTGATTCACTTGCTCTCCCACCCATTTCACCAACATTTCCTGTCCCCCAGTATGTGCCAGGAATGGGATAGGGAGGCTGAGGTGTGGGTCCTGTCCTTGAGGAAGTCACCATCTACAAGGAGGTAGCCTGTAAAATCATAATCTTAGTCTAATGTATTGAGTGCTGGGGTAGGGTATGGGCCCAGAGGAGAGTTTGCCTCACAGATCTGAGGAAGCTGACTTTATGGAGGGTACCTACAAGAAGGAAGAGAATTTTGCCAGATGTAGAGGCCATTTCTGTGTGCTCGCTCAGCTAATGGTGCTGAATGAATGAGGATGAGGGAGGCTTTAGGCTTGTGCTTTCTGAACACTGCAAGACCTGGTCCCTCTGGTATCTAGGAGCTCTGCTGACAAGTCTAGAACTGCCTGGGAGACAGCGGAATGTTTCTGGCCCATGGAGCTCTTTCTAGATTGGGAGGTTCAAGTCTAGATTGAACTCATCTATTGCTAGTTTATGAGCCCTGAGTCCATAAACTAGCAATAAATGGGGTTTTGAAAAACAAAGCAGTTTGATTAAAGAGCAGATATTTCTTTAGGCCCTGAGATCTGCATTATAAATTGCTTATGTTAAGAAAGAAAAGGCAAACAAGAGTCTGTTGATTATGAATGCTCAAAGAAATCAGCGTGTTCATCACTTGCCAAGACGCAGACTGAGAGGGACAAATGGCCGGAAGCAAGGGCTACACTGCCCCAACTGGGATAGAGCTAACCCTACCCTAGGCCTGGCACACCATCTAACTGCTTGAATAGGGAAGCAGGCCAGACAGCTCGCAACATGACTAGAAGATGCCCCAGGAGCACCTGTCTTTCTGTTCACCTAACTGATATCAACTATTTCAGTAGTGACCCAAACCTGGCAAGGATCTCGTCCAGTGTCATATTCTTACCTCCCTGTGTTGTTCATTTAAGATTTTTGATGGGATCATCTATGCAGAAGGTGCATACTTGAGGTTTTCTCTAGAATGCTTCTGAAGGTAGCATGGCATCCAACAGCAGTGGCAGCCACTAGCCTCACCTGGTACTGTTTGTTTGTTGAACACCTACTGTGTGCCAAGAATTCAACTATCGTCTTAACAACATCTCTTCAGGGTCATGATTCTAAAAAATTTAAATAATTTAATATACATTCTAATAAATAAATCAATCCAAATTTGGCATAATTTAGACTTAGAGAAGTTGCAAATATAAGACAAAGTTCACATATACCTTTGCTCAGCTCCCTTAATGGGCAGAAGCTTATATAACTTTGGCACAATGATCAAAAGAAGGTAGTCAACATTGGTACAATACTATTAACTAAGCTACCAATCTTAGGACTGTGATTCTATTTTTGCCCTTTTGCACATGAAGAAATTGAGGCTCAGAGAAGTGAAGTAACTTGACCGAAGGCTCCACTCCCAGAAAGTGGGAGAGCTGGGATTCAAACTCAGGGTTACTTGCCCATTCTGTCATCCACAGTGGATTGTGTCAACCATTGACAGCTGGTGGTTGTGTCTGTGGTTCTTGTTTAAACACCATTAGCCACTGTATCAGTTTCCTACTGCTGTAGGTAAAAAATTATCTCACACTTTGTGGCTGAAAACAACACACACTTATTATCTTACCGCTCTGGAGGTCGGAAGTTCAAAATGAGTCTCACCAGGCTAAATTCAAGGTATCAGCAGGACTGTGTTCCTTCGGGAAGTTCTAAGGGAGAAACCATTCCCTTGCTCTTTCCAGGTTCTAGAGGCTACTTTGTGGGTTTGTGCCTCTTTCTTCCTCTTCTAAGCCAGCGAGACACCACTCTGACCCTTTCTGCCCTCATCACATCTTCTCTGACTCTTCTGCCTCCCTCTTCAATCATTTAAAGACCCTTGTGATTACAGTGAGCTTACCCAGATAAGCCAGGACGATCCTCTATTTTTAAGATTCTTAATCACACCTGCAAATTCACCTTTGCCATGTAAGGTAACATAGTCACAGGACTGGAGGCTTAGGATGGGGACATCATTGGGACCCAATTATTCAGCCTACCAGAGCCACATGTGAACTCAAGACTGAGGAGGAGGAGGATGTCAGGGAAACAAGGCTTCTCATACCTGGGTCAAGCTGGGCACCCAGGCATGTCAGAACCCTTGGTAGCATAGGCTGGGAAGGGAAAAAGAAAGTTAAGTTGTGAATGCTAATGATATAAGTTATTTGTGAAAAGAGTACTGAAGCCAAATGTATTATCTAAAGAGAAAGTGAGACACCAAACAAGAAAATGGGATTCCACCATAACCATCTATATTCCTGGGAGAGGTGGGGGAACAATGAAAGCCATTGCTTTGAACAGTGAATGCCAATGAAGGCACACAGCTGAGACTCAGTAGAGCAGACTGTCCAGAAAGGTCAGGGGACAGAGAAGAGTGGAGCACCAAGGATGGCCACCCCTATTGGTCAGCAAATCTGCTCACTAGACTATCGGCTTACTTGTGTTGTCACCAGCATGTCCCAGTGGGGCATAAGTTCCAGATCCATCTGACATCCTCAAGGCCATGGTGTCGAAAGCCTCCATTGCGACTGGAAACCCCAAGGCTGCTCTAAGCTTATCAAGCCCTTGGAACTTGTCCTGGTTCTTATTACATGTCACAGGCAGATCAGACCACCTCCCTGGAAACTGCCATCTCTAACCCTGGACTGGATCCAGGTAGAGCTACCACCCTGCAAGGAGCCCTAAGAGGCCACTGGACAGCCCTGTGAGGCAACATGGTTTGCAGAGATCCATGGAAGCTCAGCCTCACACTGAGGGCTACAGAGCTGAGGCAAGGGCCAGTGGGTTGGCTCTGGCCTGGGGAGCTGAGAAATCCCAGCACCCCAGGGGGCAGGCAGGAGGTGGGCCCCATAGCACCCTGCCCTTGGCCTCCAGCCCCTAGCAGGCATTTTCTCATCAGATGATAGCTCAGCCTTTGCTTGAACCCCCCATCTCCCAATGATAGGAAATTCTCTCCTCTCTGAGATACGTGATTAGAAACAGTCCTCTGTGACTTCAACTTCCACCAGGCAAGGGACCCCTAACATCACTCAGATAAAAATCTCCTCCCTCTTTCTACACATGAAAGGCCTCTGGCTGCTCAAAGTCAGTTTCTGTTCCCCTCTGCTCCCCCCCCCCACCCCCACAATCCCACCAAGCACACACGTCTTCTGAGTTGAAACAGTGGGGAAAATAGGGAGGGCCAGGTTGGCAGCTGCTACTGTCACAGGGGTTCCTAGCAGGTGGCAACTGGCAGGTGTGCGTGGGCATCTTCAGCCGGACATGGCCGTCAGAAAAAAGGCACTGTCCTGGCTGGCATCAGGGAGAGAATGAGCTGCTTTCTCTCTCTTCCTCTCTTCCCCATGTCTCCTTCCTTTTCTAAATGTACCCATATGATTAGAATCCACTAATTGCTACAGAACTGATGATTAACAGAGAAGAAATTGCCAGCCCCAGCTCAAGGGCCATCTTCTCTGGCACTTGGAGGAAAGCTGATCATCAGATATCGTGTGGCTCGAGGTACATATAGGGTGAGGGAAAGCAGAGTAGCCAATACTTCCCTACCCCTGCAGGCTGATGGGTCTGAGTATAGACAGTCTTCTCCCTGCCAGGCACAGTGTGCCTGATTGGCCCAGCAATCTGATGTTAGTTGGTGCCTTCGGGTGTGGCACAGTCGGCCTTAACTTTACCAACTTTGCTCGAGTGGGAGCTGGGACCCCGGGTAGTGTTTGAAAAGAGCACATGGTCTTTGAAAGGAGCAAGCTGGCTTTCATCAGGTTGCGTGTGCAATGACCAGGAAGTGTGGACCAAAGAGAGCAACTTGACCCTGGGAACAAGTCCCATGTATTTGTTTGAAATGCTCACCTAGGTATGTCTGCAGTTAAAGAGAGCAGAAAGCTTCAGGTAAGGACGCTGCTTGAGTCATCAGAAAAGCACAGAAAGACTAGTGCAGTACTGGGCTTCATGTTTTTGTAGAAGAAAAAGCACTCGGTTGAGGCTGTCAATCTCTGTGGATAGAAAATGTGTGTTAAGCTTGCCTGAATCTCTCAGCCTCAGTTGATCCACTTATAAAATGGAGATGGCGGGATAGTCAAATTGTATGGCTTCTAAAACCTTTCATGCCCTCTGACTAGAGCCATGCATCCAAAGGGCATGCCCTTACCTGCGAGCATCTTTTAACTAGTCAAGCAAGTAACAGCCCAGTTGCCAGGTCCTTGACCCCAAAGCACAGGTGTTGGAGTCACTGATGGTGAAGGAACCAGGCCTCCTGTCCCCTGCTCTCCTCTTCCCTTGCATTCTCTTTTCATGACCATGTATCTAACACTATGTTAGAGTGACTTCCCCAATTTAGAAGGAGAGTGAGAACTCTGCATTCAAATGCCTGAGCAATCTATTTTTATGTTAGCAAAGATTTCTGTAGAAAGTCACAGGGAAGCCCTGTGGGCTTCATTACCCCCACACAAGGAACAGCGGTGGTTGGAAAGACCCAGAGTTTTGTGCAGGGCTAGGCATTCTGCTTAAATGCATGTGTGTGTCTCTGTGCCCTGGTTAACTCTCCCTTTGGGATGAAGATACTAAAGATATGCACAGTGCGTGTAGAATTCTGTTGTGATTGGGTTTTTATGTAGGAACTAGACATTGGTCTGGAGAAGAGCCCTCTTTCCAGCCCTTGAGGAAGGGGCCACATCCTTCTTCATGCAGCGAGTGCTTTAGTATGCTGTAATGCTGAACAAGGTATCTCTGTTTTCACAACCTCAGTTTCCCCTGTTGTAAAATGACAGCAAAGGCTCCAAGGACACACCAATCTGGGAGTCTGCATTTAGGGCTTGTTTATCAGTCGTCTTCCTCCTGTCCCCTGGCTATTTGTCTCCCAGGGAGGTGGCCAAAGAGGGCACATATAACTCCATTTGCAGAAATACCTTGCCAGGCCTTAGGCGTTCTCTGGGGGAGAGTCCAGCCCAGGCTTCAGTCCTTAGGTCTCAGGAGCTAGAAGAAAAACAGGAGCCTGTCCAAGAGACGTGCTTTTGACCACTGCTCACGTTAGCAGAGTCTTCAAAACAGGAGTCTTTATAGTCCGTCCCAGGAGAGGCTCTGTGCTGCATCTCAGTGAAGACCACCTGTGCTACTTCCTCTTCCCCAGGAAAGGAGGCCTAGTGTGTATCCTGTTCACAGACCTCTCAAAGGTAAGGGCAGTCCACCTAGGGAGCTGGCCTGGAGAACAGCTGAATTTTCACTAAACAACGCAAAAGCGGCATGCTCGCTGCTGACTGCCTGCAGAATTCACCTACAGGAAAAAAAAACCATGTCTTTGCTATCAGAAGGTTCATCTAGGCCTTTCGTGCTGATGACTCACTTTTTCAAATGAGAAGTTTCTATTTCTTTCCAAGTAAAATCTTCCCTGCTTTTTATTCTTGGAATAACCTCCCCATCCACCTGCCTCCCTATGAGCCAGGACCCTAAGGTAACCTCTGACCCTAAGGAAGCTGATCTGGAACCTATGACATGGCATAACTCTCTCCCTTCATTGCTTCATTTAATCCTCTTAGTGCAGTGAAAGGTGGAAAATAATGAGCCCCATCCTACACATGAAGAAACTGAGGCAGCTGTTCAACAGCAGAGCTAGGGTTTGAGTCTCAGTCTATAGACCGCCTCACGTAGGAAGATTTCTTCCTGGATAGTTTGAAGGGCAGTCCCAGAATCCAGGATAACTTCCTCATCTTCCTTGTTCTGGCTTTCCCAAGGCTGCTGAGGGTCTTGGTGTTTGCAGTCGCTCCCCTTGAGACACCCACACTGGGGATAGGGTAGAGGTTGGACAGCACCTGGATACGGAGACCTTGTGACTCTGCCAAGCCTCCAGTTTGAGGAGCAGGGACAAGGGCACAGCGGTGAAGAGATAGGAGGAGGCAGAGTCAGGGTCACATAGTGCGGAAGAAAGACCCAGCCCTGAGGGATAGCAATGGGGAAGGAGAAAATGGGGCGCAGTTGGGGTACTTTAAAGAAGTAGAATCTGGAGAATTCAGAAATCATTGACTGGAAACAAAGCAAATGGGAGACATCTGAGATGACATGTGGGTTTCTGACTCAGGGTATTGAATGACTGGCAGTCCATTTTAAACAGAGGGAATGCAGAGGGAGCAGTATAGGCAAGTGCAGGTGGGGACAATGACTTGTATTCTAGAGAGGTAGAATTTGAGGTGCCATTAGGACACCCATGTGCAGGTATCCAGGACTGAAACTCAGGACAGAGGGGAAGTCTCTGCTGGGGATATCGACTTGTAGATCACGGGCTTCCAGACTTGTGTTGTCCAATATGGTGGCTGCAGCCACATGTTGTTACTTAAATGTAAATTCATTTTAATTTTTGAAAATAGAGTACAGAGTCTGTTTGGGGTGATGAAAAATTTTGGAAATAGATAGTGGTGGCGGTTGTACAACATTGTGAGTGTGATTAATGCCACTGAATTGTACACTTAAAATGTTTAAAATGGCAAATGTGATGTTCTATATGTTTGATAACTAAAATTTTAAAAAGACAAAAGTTTAAATGAATGACAATTAGTTGGGCCCAGTGGCACACTCCTGTAGTCCTGGCTACTTAGGTGGCTGAGATGGGATTGCTTGAGCCTAGGAGTTTGAGGTCAGTCTAGGCAACATAATGAGACCCTGTCTCTAAATGAATGAATATTATTTTAAAGACACTTAAACAATAAATTAGTCATAATTCAAAACTTAGCTCTTCAATTGGGAGGATTGATTGAGCCTAGGAGTTTGAGGACAGCCTGGGCAATGTAGCAAGACCCTGTCTCTAAATAAATATTCTTTCAAAGACACTTTTGAAAAATGAATTAATTATGACTCAAAACTCAGGTTTTTCAGGCACCTGTGGCTCCTGGCTGCTGTACTGGCATGCCTATTTGGAGCATTTTCATATCGGGTTCGTTGTGGATGGCACCTACCTGAAACCTTGGGCACTGCTGGGATTGCTGGGGACTGTGTAGCGAAAAGGCTGAGATAGCCCTGTGAGAAGCTCTGACATTTGAGGGCAGAGCAGCAAAGAAAGAGCTGACTGTGAGGAATAGGGATACCAATGGTGATGAGTACTTTACAAAGTGCTAAGGGAGTTTAGGAGACAGCAACCGACCACATTCGAGAAAACATGTACGGTTCACTGTTTCCCCCAAATAGGCCATGCTTTCCTAATTCCAGGCCTTTCTTTATGGGTGACTCTTGCTGGGAACACTGTCATCACCATCTCCCCGACTGCTGTCCAAAAACCACCCGGGATCTGAGGCCTCACACAGCTAGCAACTCCTCACATGGCTGTGAATCCAGAATATCCCAACCAGAAAGAAGCAGAACCAAGCACAAGCAGCTTCTCAGATGTATTAGGAAGACTTTGTACAGATTAAGACCTGCAGGTGGGTCTGCACAAGAGAATCGGCTCCATACGCTGGTGTATGTGTGAGACTCTGTCCAAATCTGGGAATGCCAGGCTTCTGGAACCCAGCAGAAAGGACTTGCATCGTGCCTTGGGGACAGGCTTGTGGCTCAGAGAGACAGGGGAAGGGGATGAAGGGTGGAGGCAACTGTTCTTTGGGCAATGGTGGAGAGACGGAGAGCACAGCAAACTCACATGGACCAGGCAAGGCTGCACACACTAGTGGTGTCCTTTTGGCTGCCTAGGGCTGGAGGTGCGAGGGGGCAGGACTCGAGACTGGCCCAGCTGCGTTGCCTGTAGGTGCATCTTGCACCTGTGCTTGGTGCTCTGCCCTAGTGAGACATCGCCAGCAGTCCCACAGGGAGGCTTGTTCAGCTGTGTCTTAGCAGCACAGTGATGGGCGTGGAGGTAGGTTGGCCCTTCACTTAGACCCCTGCTCCATTAAGACACGGCCTTCACTTAGACCCCTGCTCCATTAAGACACGTGCACATGCACGTGCACAAGCACTATTCACAACAGCAAAAATATGGAACCAGCCGTGCTGCCCATTGAAACTGGACTGGGTTTAAAAACATGTACGGTACATATACACGATGAAATATTATGCAGCCATAAAAAGGACAAACATATGCACTTCGCAGCAACTTATATGGATTTAGAGTCTATAATATACAGTGATCTATCACAGAAACAAAGAACAGAGTACCACATGTTCTCACTCATAAGGGAACACTGAACATTTACCATAATACGATAAGAAAGGAATTGCAGTAGTGGGATACTGCTGGGGAAAGGGTGGGGGGACATAAAACATCAATAAGCGCACCTGATTTCAAACCAGGCCAAGTGGGGATCAAAGGGAGGCCCAAACTTTACCTTTGCAATGTCCACTTGTATACCTAATCCTGAATTGTACCCCACATCCTTAAAATAAAATATATGTAACATTTTTTTTAAAGATGCAGCCTGTGCCCCCAGTAGAGGCTCACTGAGCTCAGATTCAGCTCCTTGCTGAGCTGGGCTCAATGTAAACAAGAGCTGAGCCTCTCGCTGTTGCTCTGGTTCAGGTGAAACCAGCCAGCGACCCCTTGCACCATCTACTTCTGCTCTGCCAGCTCAGGCTGTGCTTCCTTGAGTTGCTGCACTCAGTCAGGGGGTCCTTCTTTGCAGCTGCTCTTTCTGTTTCACTCACCTGGGCTGCAGGTCCATGAGGAACTCTAATTGGTGTGGACTCAGGGTGTGTTCCCACAAAGATCCCTAGTCTGGTACAACCAGTTTTCTCTTGCAGGGGTTGGTTCTGAGCTTCTCCAGATGCTGACTGTGGAGGCAGGTAACACCCTGCTTCTTCGATAAACTGTTGGAGTCCATTTGCAGAGCATTACTTTCTACTGTCCCAGCATGAAGCTACATTTCATCTAGACACAGGCGGTATATCCATCACCAGCCCTGGCTCATGCCCATACTGACTGTTGTTAGGTGCAGAGGGCCTTTGTATGCTGAGCCAGGTGGCAGTGCACACTGCATCTCCACAGGATATCCTGGTGTGTTTACACAGGCAGGGGCTTGTCTTGAGCTGCTTCCGGTGGAAGTTCCTTGAGAAGTCTTTCTTTATGGATGGAAACCTGAGACCCTGGGAAGGAGCAGGTTTAGACTGACCCAGTGTCCACTGTGAGTTGGTAGCACCGAGTCTGGAACCCACCTAGGAAGGGCGCTTTTCTTCTCCTGGTCCTTCCCTAGAGCAGGCAGGGGTGAGGTCCTTGAAGATGGAGCCCAGCCTGTAAGAGAGAGGCCCAGAGAGCTGGCACTGGGAAGGCCACACTTTCATGGACTTGTGATCCCTTCACTGCCAAATCCTCAGCCTGTCACACCAAGAAGATGCTTGTCTTCTAACAGATGGAGTGGAAGGCAAGCTCAGAGCATCCCATCACAGTGTTCAGTCCCATTCCAGGTTCGGAATCCAAGAGCATCCTCCAGCAGCTTCCTGGTACCTATCCTGCCAGCTCTGGGAGGAGCCAGAGCTCAAGTCATCAGGCCCAGGTCAGAGCAGAGGAGCTGAAGCCCAGAGAGGGGAAGGAAGTAAGGAAGTGAAGGGTGCAGGCTAGCAGGAACCTTGTGTGTTGAAGCAGAATTCCTGGGGAACGAAACAAAACAGTGAGTACTAAGACAGAACCATTCCACTACCCAGACACATCGTGGCCTGCTGTGGGCTGGGTAATGTGAATATTGTGTCCGGGCAGTGGAATGGTTCTGTCCCAGTACTATTCACATTACCTAGCCCACAGCAGGCCATGATGCATCTGTGGGACTGTAACATTTATAAAGCATCAAACTCATCAGTGTCCACGTGCCAAGAGGGATTCATTTATTGCCTTACCTTTACTCCATCAGTCAGATATTTAGTGTCTGTGTCCTTGTGTGAAAACATTCTCAGAAGTGCCATGAGAGGGGTTACTGTTGTCAGATCGCCAAAGATCCAAGGCAAACACTGTGCATCTCTTTTGGGAAAATGTCTGATGACCTTCGTCAGCTCCTGGGAGAAGCTGTTCACCATCGTTCCACAGTCTTCAAATCCATCCCTAGTCCGGGCCACTGGCTTTCAAATGAGCTTAGAGGAATGGACACCTGGATTTCAGTCTGAGCTTTGTCATACATTTTCTGTGTCCCATTAGGCAGGGTTTTTGTGCTCTCTGAGCCCCAAGTTCCACAGAGGTGGCATGAAGGAAGTCTTCTCTAGATGGAAGTGACTATCCTGTGCTCTGAGGATGAAGTGGTTTTTGGTGGCCTGGGAGACGATCATAAAACAGGCCAATGTCAAAATAAATCTCAATTTCAAGCAACTACTAAATGGTGAACAAGCACGGAAGTATCATCTAGTAGGTAATATTAGTCTGGCAACCTAACATTTTAGTTTGACGTTTCATTAGCAATTAAAATTTTTATGGTGAAGTATTAATCATAGCTAATACACTTTGCCAGTGCCAGACACTGCTCTCTGTGCCTTATGTGTATTGACTCATATCCTCCTCATAATACCAGCTGAGATGGGTACTGTTGTGATTCCCTTTCACAGGTGAGACAACTGACACAGAGAGAAATACGATGCCCCAGGTCACACAGATAGTGCGTGCTGGGGTTGAGATCCAGACAGGCCAGACACTTAACCTCTTCTGCCTCTGTTCAAACACTTGGCAATTCCTTTTCCCCATTATTTTGTAGCAAGGCAGGTTAAGTCATCTAAGCTCTTTGAATGTCAATTTCTTTATTTGTATAAGGGGAATGTAGCAAGACCTACCTCTAGGGTTATTGTAAGGACTGAATGAGAAAATGTGTGAGAAGAGCTCAATACATTCTTACTGTTGCAAATGGAGTACATGTCAATATTTATGACCTGTTCTGGCATATACGATATGTGGAGGAACATTAATGGCTTATACCCTTTAAACTTGCTATTTAGGGATGTTACAATAATGATTATACCAGAAATTTCAAATACAAATGCAACGAATAAGTGACTGTCAAGCTCTTTCACATACATTTTCTGGGGCAATCTGTAGACAACCTTGCAAATGTTATGATTCCTATTTTGCAGATAAGAAAACTGAAGCTTGGCAAGATTGTGTGAATTTCCCAAGGTCATCCAACTAGCAAGTGGCAAAGCTGAAACTCTAACCCAAGTCTAGCTCTCACTCTCTGCTACACAGATTGGCCGTCTGTCCTGAAAAACCTCTTAGGTTTTCTGAGAGATTTAAGTGCTTTGATTGGGACCTGGACGAGCTGAGTCAAATCACAGGAAGATGGCTCTAGCATCCCTCCTGCTTCCCAGCCGAGAGCCAAAGCTGCTTTTACCTGGGCACGTAGCTTATACTGTCCAAGTAGCGTGAGTTTGGTGTGAGCTGAAGCCATGCGTTGCCAATGCATTGGCATTTCTCACAACCGAACCCATTCTAATGAGCTCTACCTCAGGCTCCTTGTTTTAATAAAATGTCTCTTGCATAGGTTAAAAAGAAATGACACCATGTTTCAATTCAACATGGTCACTCCTCACAGATAGACTGGGATTTTCACCTCCTATCTCTCACTTCCATTGTCCAAAGACTCCATGTAATACAATTTAAAAAGATACAAAGGGCTAATCAAAAATTGAAACAGATTCATTTTTCTTTTTAAATAACAGTTTTAGTGAGATATAATTCACATACCGTAAAATTCGCCCTTTAATCCTGTGCAGTTCAGCAGTTTTAGTATATTCATAGTCTACTCAGTGCAGCTATCACCACTATCTATTTCCACAACACTCTCATCATCCCAAATAGAAACTTTGTACCCATTAAGCAGTCACTCCCTATCCTCACACTACTCATCCCTTAGACCTCTAATCTCCTTTCTGACTCTGTAAATTTGGCTATTTTGTATACTTCATATCAATGGAATCTCATAGTATGTGGTCTTTGCGACTGGCTTCTTTTGCTGAGTATCATATTTTCAGGGTTCATCCAGGTTGTAGAACGGACCATTATTTTATTCCTTTTGGGGGCTGAATAATATTCCATTGTATGGATAGTGCACATTCTGTCTATCCATTCAACGGACAATGGGTATTTGTGTTGCTTCCAAATTTTCACTATTATGTATAATGTTGCTATGAATATTCATGTACAAGTTTTTATGAGGACATATGTTTTTCATTTCTCTTGGGTATATATGTAGGAGTGGAATTGTTAGGTCATAGAGTAGTGTTTAACCCTTTGAGGAACCACCAGACTGTTTTCCAAAGCAGCAGCACGATTTTACATTCCAGCTAGCAATGTATGAGTGTTCCAATATCTCCATATCCTTAACAATGCTTGCTATTATCCATCATTTTTATTATAGCCATTGTAGTGGGTGTAAAGTGGTGTCTCTGTGGGATTTTGATTTGCATTTCCCTGATGGCTAATGCCATTGAGCATCTTTTCATATGCCTATTAACCATTTGTATATCGTCTTTGGAAAAATGTCTATTCAAATATTTTGCCCATGATTTTAAATTTGCTTTGTTTTTTGTATTGCCAAACTATACAAGCTCTTTATCTATTCTGGTTACATGTCTCTTGTAGGATATATGATTTGCAACAGTATCTTATGAAAAGCGGAAGTCGATTGGGTTTGGTGACTCAACCTGCAATCCCAGCACTTTGGGAGGCCCAGGCAACTTGGCGAGACCTCGTCTCTACAATAAATTAAAAATTAGCCGTGTGCGGTAGTGCTCACCTGTAGTTCCGGCTACTTGGAAGGCTGAGGCGGAAGGGTCGCTGGAGCCCAGCAGGTCAACGCTGGAGTGGCTGTGAGCGTGCCACTGCACTCCAGCCTGGGCGACGGAGTGAGACTCCAATTCAAAAAAAAAAAAAAAAAAGCAGAAGTTTTACATTTCAATGAAGTCCAATTTCTCAACTTTTTCTTTTATGGATTGTGCTTTTGGGATCTAAAAAAATCTTTGCCTAACACAAGGTTGCAAAGATTTTCTCCTGTGTTTTATTCTGTACTCTTTTGTTGTTGTTCTGTTGTTTTTTTGTTTGTTTTCAGAGTTGTGGAGTACAAATGAGGATTTGCTACATAAGTAGGCTTCATGTAGGCAAAGTTGGTGCTTCTAGTTGGATGACCCTCACTCCCCCTGGTAGTGGACCAGGTACCCATCGTTTTGTCATGTGGCCCCCTCCACTCTTCATCCCTCCCTCCCCTAGCAGTGCCCGGTGACTAACCCTTGTGCTAATGTGACTAGTGTTCAGGGCTCACTTATGAGTGAGAGCATGTGGTACTCAGTTCTTTGATTCTGTGACAAGTTCACTTAATATGATGATCTCCAACTGCATCTAAGTTGCTGTGAAGGCCATGATTTTGTTCTTTATGTCTGTGTAATATTCCATCATGTAAATGTACCACATTTTCTCTATCCTGTCCTCTTTTGATGGGAAACAGGGTTGGTTCTATAAGTTTTATGCTTTTAGACTTTACATTTAGATCTACGATACATTTTGAGTTAATGCTTGCACCTATTGCGTGGTATGGGTGAAAATTCACTTGTTCTAGCACAAGTTATTGAAAAGACTATTTCTCCACTGAATTATCTTTGCATCTTTGTCAAAAATCAGATGTTCATAGAAGTATGGGTCTGTTTCTAGACTCTATTCTGTTCTATTGATCTATTTATCTATGTTGATGCTAACACCACTGTGTCTAGATGACTATACTTTGAAATAAGTCTTGAAATCAAGTAGTGTAAGCCATTCAACTTTGTTATTTATTCAAAGTTGTGTTTCCACATGAATTTTAGAGCCAGTTTGTTAATTTCTACTCAAATGCCTACTGGAATTTTGATTATTATGTTGAATCTATAGAACAGTTTGGGGAGAATCACCACTTTAACAATATTAAATCTTTGGACCCATGAGCATGATATATCTCTCTATTTATTTAGGTCTTTTTGTTTTCTTTCAGTAGCATTTCATAGTTTTTTGTTTTGTTTTGTTTTTGAGTTGGAGTTTCACTCGGTCGCCCAGACTGGAGTGCAGTGGCCACTCCCGGCCACCGCAGCCTCACCTGCTGGGCCCCGGCAATCTTTCTGCTTCAGCCTTCCGAGTAACCGGAATTACAGGCATGTGCTACCACGCCCAGCTGATTTTTTTATTTTATTGTAGAGATGAGGTCTCGCTGCTCAGGCGGGTCTCGAACCTGTGGGCTCAGGCAATCCACTCACCTCAGCCTCCCAAAGGCACAGGATTACAGGCTGAGTCACCGAGCCCGGCTCATTGTTTATACTGTAGAGGTCTTTCACATTTTTTTTTCAGATTTTTCTCTAAGTTTTTAGTAACTATTATGTCATATTAAATGATATTTTTATTTCAATAACTTATTGTTCATAGGTAGTATATAAGAATTTTTATATATCGATCTTGTATCCTATAACCTAGCTAAACTTGCTTATTAGTCTTATTGGCCCTTTTTTGCAGATTCCTTCAACATTTCTACATAGACAATCATATTGGTTGTGAATAGACATTCATATTGGCTATAGATAAGGCCAGTTTTACAACTTCCTTTTAAATCTTGACTATGTTTTCTTTCTTTCTTGATTAAAACCTCCAGTACAAAATGTTAGACAGAAGAGGTAAGAATGGACATTCCAGCAGTGTCCCAGATCTTAAGGGAAAATGTTTCCATTTGTTTCACTATTGAGTTTGCATTAGCTCTAAGCTTTCTTATAGTTATACTTTATTAAGTGGAAGAAGTTCTAGTCTATTCAAAGTTTGTTGAGAATTGTTATTAATAGGTGCTAGATTTTGTCAACAGTTTTTTTTGATATCCATTAAGATGATGACATGGGCTTTTCTTTTTTAGTTTGTTAATATGACAAACTAAACAATAAATTGATTTTCAAATATTAGATCAGCCTTGCCTTCCTGAGATAAATCTCATTTGGATATTGTGCACCATCTATTTTGTGTATTGCTGGATTTGATTTCCTAATTTTTTTTTTTGAATTTTTGCATTTACGTTTGAAGGAGGAATATTGGCCTATGGTTTTATTTTCTTGTAATATTTTTTTTACTGGCTTTGTTATCAGTATGATGCTGACCTCATAGAAAGAGTTGGAAAGTATTCCTTCTTCTTTCATTTTCTGGGAGCATTTTCTGTAGAATTCACCAATGAAGCCATCTGGTCGTGAAGTTTCCTGTGAGGGAAAGTTTTGAACTACAAATTCAATTTCTGTAATAGATATAGAGCTGCTCAGGTTATCTATTTTTTTAGGATTCAGCTTTGATAGCATGTGCCATTCAAGGAATGAGTCCATTTTGTCCAAATCACAAAATGTATTGTTACAAAGCTGTTTATCACAGTATCTTATCCTGTCTTATAACTGCAGAATTTATAGCAGTATTCTTTCTCTGTTCTCAGTATTAATAATTTGTGTCTTTTCTCTTTTTTTCTGATCAGCATGGATAGTAGTTCATCAATTTTTTTATCTAAAATAATCGGTTTCGGCTGTAATTATCCTTTCTTGTTTTTCTGCTTTTGTTTTCTTATTCATTTATTTCTTCTTTGGTATTCACTATTTTGGGGTTAATTTGCTTTCTTTTTCTCATTTATTAAGGTGGCAGCTGAGGTCACTAATTAGAGACTTTTCTTTTTTCTCTAGTATAAGCATTTAGTGCTATAAAATTTCCACAAAGTACTGCTGTGGTAGCATCCACAATTTTTAAATATTTTATAGCTTCATTTTTATTCAATTTAAAATACTTTCTAATTTCCCTTGCTCCTTCTATGTGCATGGGTTATTTAGAACTGTATGATTTAGTTTCAAAACAATGGAAAATTTTCTAGAGATATTTTTGTTATTGATTTCCAATTTAATTCTATTTTGGTCAAAGAACATACTTTGATCTGGCTTAAAATTTTCTTTTATTTAAGCTTGTCTTATGGTCCTAAATGCTATCTACATTAATAAATATTACATGTATTTTTAATAAGAATGTGTATTCTACTGTGGTTGGGTGGATTACTCTATAAATGTCAAATAAATCAAGTTTGTTGATAGTGATCAGATCTTCTATATCCTTAATAATTTTCTGTCTAATTTTTCTAGTAATTGTTGAGAGATGAATATTGAAATCTTCAACTTTAGTTATGTATTGTATCCTTGCATTATATTAGTTTTTATGTCATATAAGGTGAAACTCTTTTATTAGGTTTATAAAATATGTGTCCTTCTTGGTGAGTTGACCCCTTTGTCATTACAGAATGACCTTTTTCTAACCCTGATGACATTCTCTATTATGAAATGTATTTTGTCTGATATTCATATAGCTACTGCAGGTTTATTTTTATTAGTATTACCATTATATTTTTTCAGTGGATATGGTGGCTCACAGCTGTAATCTAAGCACTTTGGGAGGCAGAGGTGAGAGGACTGCCTGAGTTCAGGGATTTGAGACCAGCCTGGGCAACTAGGCGAGACCTTGTCTCTACAATAAATCAAAAAATTGGCCAGACGTGGTGGCTTGTGCCTGTAGTTTCATTTACTTGGAAGGCTGAGGCGGAAGGATCACCTGAACCAACAGGTCGAGGTTGTGGTGACCATGAGCGTGCCACTACACTCCAGCCTGGGTGACAGAGTGAGACTCTGACTCTCTCTCTCTCTCTCTCTCTCTCTCTCTCTCTCTATATATATATATATATATATATATATGTAAAAAGTTTATATATTAATCTATTTGTATCTTTATGTATGAAATATATTTCTTGTAGGGGATATACCAGCAGGGTTTGCTTTTTGATACAATCTGAAAAAATCTGCCTTTTTAATGGTATTCAGACCATTTAATACTTAGTGTAATTACTGGTATTATCAGATTTAAGTCTATAATCTTGCTTCTTGCTTTTAACCTATCCTATATATTTTGCATTCCTCCTTTACTTTTTTTAACCTTTTTTTGATTAAATGAATAATTATTGACTTCTGTTTATCTTTTTTTAGTTATTATTCTGTTTTGCTATTTTTTGATTGACTTAGAATTTATACTATATATCATTTAGTTATCACAATCTGCCTTTAAGTCATATTATACCACTTCACATATAGTATAAAAATGTCCTAACAATATACTTCCATTTCCCCTCCTGCCTTTTGTGCTATTGTCATATATTTTACTAGCATTTAAGTTACAAACCCCCCTCTCAATTATTATTCTTTTTGTTTTTATGTAGTCAATTATCTTTTTTAAAATTTTTAACTAATCGGAAAAATCTTATATATATAGCCATGTGGTTACCATTTCAGTGCTCTCCATTTCTTTGTGTAGATCCATATTTTTGTCTGGCATCATGTTTCTTTGATCAAAAGAACTTTAACTTTTTTGTGTGCAGGTGTGTTGATATGAATTCTGACCATTTTTGTATGTCTGAGAAAGTCTATATTTCATCTTCATTTTTAAAATTTTATTTGTATAAATTTATGGGGTATAAGTTTACTGTTGTTCAAGGACATGTTATATAATTCACCTTCATTTCTGAAAGACAGTTTCACTGGGTATAGAATGTGAAGTTGACAAGCTTTTTAAATTTTTTTTTCATTCAGTACATTAAAGATGTTCATCATCTTCTTACTTGCATTGTTTCTGACAAGAAATGTTCTGCTATCCTTATCTTTGTTGCTCTGTTCATAACATATGCTTCCCCCTACACTCCCCTCCCCATTTCTTTTAAGATGTTTATCACTAGTTTTGAGTAATTTGACTATAATGTACACTGGTGTTGCTTCTTCGTTTTTGTTTTTGTTTTTTTTTTTTTGGGGTGGGAGTCTCACTCTGTCGCCCAGACTGGAGTGCAGCAGCCACTCCCGGTCACCGCAGCCTCGACCTGCTGGGCTCTGGCGATCCTTCCGCCTCAGCCTTCTGAGTAGCTGGAACTACAGGCGCACACTACCACGCCCGGCTGATTTTTTTATTTATTGTAGAAATGAGGTCTTGCTTCCCAGGTGGGTCTCGAACCCACGGGCTCAGGCAATCCACTCACCTCAGCCTCCCAAAAGCGTGGGATTGCAGGCTGAGCCACCGAGCCCGGCGCTTCTTCGTATTTTTAGTGCTTGAGGTCTGTTCAGACTCTTAGAACTATGGGTTTATAGTTTTTATCAAATCTTGGAAAATGGTGGTCATTATTTCTTCTAATGCTTTTTCTACCCCTTCCCTTACTTCAGTGACTCCAGTTACATATATCTTAAATCTGTGAAGTTATCTCACAGTTCAATATTGTTTTGTTATTTTTTACATACTCTCTTTTTCTCTGTTTCATCTGGACTGTTTCTATTAGTAGGTCTTCAAGTTCACTACCCTTTTATCCTACAATGTCTAATTTTCCAATATTCCCATCCAGTGTGTTTTTCATCTTAGACATTAAAGTCCTCATCTCTAGAAGTTCAATCTGGGTATGTTTTATATCTCACGTGTCTCTATTTAACTTTTTGAACATATGGAATACAGTTATAATAACTACTATAATGTCCTAGTCTACTAATTCTAACATCTGTTTCAATTCTGGATTTGTTTCAAATGATTGATTTATCTCCTCATTGTGGGTAATATTTCCCTGACTTTTTTAATTGCCTGGTAATTTCCTATTGGATGGCAAACCTTGTGAATTTTGTCTTATTATGTGCTGTATAGTTTTGTATTCCCATAAATATTATTGAGCTTTGTTCTGAAACATAGTTAAGTTACTTGGAAATAGTTTGAACCTTTCAGGTTTTGTTTTTATGATTTGTTAGACAGGATTAGAGCAGTTGTCAGTCTGGGGCTAATTATTCCCCAATACCAAGTTAAGATTCACTTGTGTGCTCTACCCAATGCCTTGTGAATCCAGTTATTTTCCAGACTTGCTGGTGGGAACAGGCATTATTCCCAGAGTTATGTGACAGGAACTGTTACTTCTAATTCTTCCAGGTGGTTCTTTTACGTGCATGCAGTAATCGATACTCCACTGAATACTCAAGGAAGACCTCTGGCAGATCTCCAAAATGTTCTCTCTGTGGAGCTCTACAGTACATATCTTGTAAAATTTAGCCTCCTTGGCCTTCCTGATTCCCAAATCTTTCCTCAACTCAGGGCAAACACCAAGCTCTGCCTGGGTTTTTCCTCCCTGTTCCACAGCCTGAAATCTCTCTCTGGGCAATAAACTGAAACAATTGTAGCACTTACCTTATTTATTGCCTGTCTCTGAGGGATCGTTGTCTTTCTTTACCTAATGTCTTGCATCTTGTATATTATTGTTTCTTATATTTTGTCCGCTCGTTGATTGTTTTAGGCAGCAGGGTAAATTCTGTCCCTGTCACTTCATCTTGGCCAGAAGCAGAAGGCTACAAACATCGTTACAAATCATAAACTTCATATTTAATTAGACTTAAGTTAAGCTAAACTGAAAGGACATAACATGGAGTCAATATACCCAATGAGCGGCCATTTTTCCATTGCTTAACTTTGTCATATTTTTCTGGCAGTTCACTTTAATTTACTCTCTAATCACTAGCTAAGGACAGAACCACTTTCTCAGAGGTAGCTGTTGATAATTGTTTTACAACCCTCTCCCCAGCTTTTGTACTAATTAGCTTTTTTATTTCAAGTATTTTCTTCCACCCATAAGACCCAAGTTAACTTAATCAGTCCCTCTTGACCTTCATGACCCAGACAGACCCCATTAGTATCACAGCAGTTATGTGTCATGTGACTAGCTCACCCATCTGCCTGCCATCTATCACCTGACGTCAGTACCTGTGCTTACATGTCCTTTGTGATGATGTGGAGCATATCACCACCCAATCACCTTAACAACTTACCCCCATCAAGAGGAAAGTTTAAAAGGCATTCAACTTCAAATAGCAGTCACTATTGCTTTGCTAAGCTATGGTCTGACCATGTGGCTCCTTGAGCTATGGTTGCCATGCTGCCTAGCTTTGGCCCCCTTCCCTACCTTGGGGAGGTGAATCTCCTCTCTCTTCACTCTCTCTAGTTTGCTTTCTAAATAAACTATATTTTCCAATCTAACTTCTGTACACATCTTTGCATCCTTCTCACAGCACCAGATCGCAAACCAAACACCCCCCCGCCCCCAACCTAACATTTTAGAAGCCCTACTGGAATTTTTAAGCTAACCAATCTTTATTTATTTCTAAAATATCTTTATTTATTTTTAAAATATCTTTATTTATTTATTTTTAAAATATCCTTTTTATTTTTGGTTCAATATTATTTAAATTCCCCAAGGGAATCCAGATGAATGGAGGAAAATAGGGTCTCAGGAGCATTCAGGAAGAAAACGGAAGGGGCAGAATGTAAGCCCAGGTGAGGGTCTTTCTTTGGGACTGAGCATCATGTCTGTATATGCCTTTGGTGGACCTCAAGGTGAGAACGGCAGTGGTGACTTGTTTTGGTGGGAAGAACATTTTTCTCCTGACATATGGACTCCTTACTCTCTTGCTTCAAAATGAGCATAGAAACAAACATAAACAGCCTGCCTACCTGCTGCCCCTGCAATGCCAATTTCATGTACACATATGGTTGCTGGATAAAATACAGGAGTCCCAGGTGAACTTGAGTTTTAGATAAACACTGAATAATTGTTTGTGTAAGTGTGTCTTAAACATTACACAGTACTTACTCATACTAAAATATTGTTCATTGTTTATCTGACATTCAAAATATAACTGGGGTTCTTTATTTTTATTTGCAAGGTCTGACTACCTTGTACGCACCACAGTGTGACTTCCAGCTCATTCTCAGGCCTCTGGGATTGGTCAGAAAAGGCTTTCATACCAGTTTTGCCACTGGCCTATTTGGGGATGATTTGCGCACAATACCTCGCTCAGCTCCTCTTCCCTGGTAGCTGTCTCATAAATGGGATTAAGTAGCCAAGTCAGATACTGGTGTACCTTTGTAGATTACAGATCACCATTCATCCATGATTGATCTCTGAGCCTTCAGACAGTCTGCATAAGGCAGGTAGTTGACAGTAATGTTACACCCTCTTTACAGATGGAGAAGGTGAGGCTCAGAATGGCCACTGCAGCAGGTTAGAATGTATACGTGTCCCCAGTTCTGCCCCAATCCCCCAACCTCTTCTTCGGGCTCATTCTCTACCTACTATCCATGGGTCTAGAGATTGAGTGACAAAACCAGGATGAGGACCTTGTCCCCACCCCAGCATCCCGACTTTGCTTGGGGTGAAATCTCATGTTCTGGGTCTCCAAGGGAAGCTCAGGTTGGCTACTTAAGGGATCGTGAACATGCTTGTCGCCTTCGTCTGGTTTTTTTATTCCTATTTATTTATTTATTTATTTATTTATTTATTACCTCTTCGTTGTCTTTTTCAAAAGGCAGATTTCAAAAGAGGATAAAAGTGGGTGACCACAAATGAACAGTGGTTGATTTGGGATCATATATTTGGATCTCATTTTTTTTCTGTTTCCGTAACTGAATTTTCTCTTTAAAAGAGCTGTAATACTTGAAAGAAGAAAAGTACATGAAAAAATTAGATGAAAGAGTGGAAAGGAAGAAGCTAGGAGAAAGAGAAATTAATTTAGGCTGCAGAAATTGAGCCATGTCCCCCCACTTCCAACCTTCATTTTTTTTTTAAACTTATTTTTATTTTAAAATTGTGGGGTACAGTTAAGGGTTAGGTATACAAATATGCATTGTGCAGGTACCCCTGTTGATGAGGTCACCAGACAGATATTGACTACCGTTAATCCCACCTCCCTTCCCCTCCCTGCCCCACCATAGTTTCCCGCCACTGTCAATCCTTTTCTTATAGTATTACAGTAGTTGTTCAAGGTTCACTTATGAGTAAGAACTTGTGATACTCAGATCTTTGTTGCTGTGAAAGATCACTCAGTATTATAAACTCCAATTCCATCCAGGTTGCTGCAAAAATCATGATTTCATTCTTTTTTATGGCTGCATAATAGTCCATTGTGTATATGTACCACAACTCAGATCACTCTATAAAAAAAGATACCTGCACACGTATGTTTATTGCAGCATTGTTCACAATAGCAAGATCATGGAACCAACCATGCTGTCCTTCAAAAGAGGACTGGATTATTCCAATTTATAAGGCCTACATGGTATAGAAAGAACTCAAAGGCTGGGTGTAGTGGCTCACATCTGTAATCTCAGCACATTGAGAGACTGAGGTGAGAGGATTACCTGAGCCCAGGAGTTTGAGACCAGTCTAGGCAACATAGCAAGACCTGGTCTTAAAAAAATTATCCAGCTGTGGTGGTGCATGCCTGTAGTCTCAGCTACTCGGCAAGCTGAGGTGGAAGGATCACCTGAGCACAAGAGGTTGAGGCCGCCATCAGCTGTGATTATGCCACTGCACTCCAGCCTGAGCAGCAGAGTGAAGCCCCAACTTCCCAAAAGAGAAAGAGAAAGAAGGAAAGAAAGAAAGAAAGAAAGAAAGAAAGAAAGAAAGAAAGAAAGAAAGAAAGAAAGAAAGAAAGAAAGAAAGAAAAAGAAAAGAAAAGAGAGGAAAAAAAAGAAGCAAGAAGCCAGGGCTCTGGTCCAATGTCAATACTAACTCAACTATTCAAGGGTTCCTTCCTTCACTGCTTCAGTCACTGCCTTAGTTTCTTCTCTAAAATGGGAATCAGGGAGAGAGAGCGAGGAGTTCTCAGAAAAGCTACAGGTTACTTTGAGACAGTCGTCCCAAATGCGTTAGAGAAACTGTAAAAATCTGCCACAGAAGAAACTATGATCCATAGTCAGAAAAGCTTTTGCAGCTTAAACAGGAAACCCTTCTTGTTCAGGACTGTCATAGCCACAGTTTGCAAAAAGTACAGCTATTGATTAATGCAATATAGTGTCAATTAGATGCACATTCCTAAGGTCTTTTATCTGTTGTAGTTCTGTCTTTTTCTTTTTCTTGTCATTATATCAGGTATATTGCCCTGTGAATTGTGGTAGTGGTACCAGGAATAAAAAATCAAGGAAAAAAAATGAAAAATGAAAAAAAATAAATAAAATGGAACTCAGTTTAAAATAGTCAGGAGAGGACTTTGAAGATATCAAAACCCTCCCATTAGCCCACCTGCAGCAGTAACTGCTTATCTGTGAGTTTGCTCAGATCCTAACTGAGGTGTGGGGAGTGTAGGGGAAGGAAGAGAATTAGACCTCCCTCTTCCTTCCGAAAGTCATTACAAAGCCCTTGAAAGGGGAGAGAACACAGAGCTGTGCCCAGTTTTTCCCAGCACTTCCAAGATCCTGAGCTTGGGGATTTCTTGCCCCTTGGACCCACTGGAAGGGAATGAATTGTCAAGCTGGGGTTGCTGCCCACAGCCTCAAAAGATGTAGAATTTGAAGAAAGAGGACCAGAGGCAGGGTGAGGAAGGGCAAGTTACATCTGTCTGCTGTCTTAAAACCTCCAGCTGTATTACTGACTCATTCTGCATCCCAGGAAGCCGAGGACTAGTGCTTATTAGCAATCTCTCAGCAGGACACAAAAAGCATGTTTGTCTCTGGTGCTACCGTGTCTGAAAAGGCAAAGAAAAGCAGGGAAACTAGAAGCTTTTTCTGATGCTGAATAAATGGATGAGCAGAAGACTAACATTCAACAACCCACTAGCTGCTTTTACCATTTTTTAAAATTGATACTCAGAAAGCATTCTCACAAGGGAGAAGTTATTATAATTCTCATTTTATAGTTATTTTTATCAAAACCAGAGAGGTTAAGTAATTTTTCCCGAGTCATACAGCTATTAAGTAGACAGAGTAGAGATTATAACTTAGGTCTGGCTGACTCTAAGATCCATCTTCTTTCTGCCACGCCACACTGCCTAGTCCAAACAAAGTCGGTAAATCCTGCAGATTTCTAAGAGTAGTTTCTTCAGAGTGCAGTGACACCTCAGTTATTCCAAGATCACTTAACTGGTGACCTAACAGAATCAGAAAGCCATCAACCTCAGAAAGGCTTCTGAAGAACAGAAATAGCCTGATGTCTCCTGCCCTTCCTTCCAAAGAAAGCTCTGCAGGTTCACACACAGTTTGTGGTTCTTACGCCCACATGTCTAACAAGCTCTGCTGCCAGGTCTCTCAGCCTATAGCATATAGAAGCAGCACATTAGAAAGAGAGGACTAGAACTACTAGAAATGGGTGGGTACTCATCATGAATGGCCACTGACAGCGAGGGAGAGAGTAGCTATGTTGTGCAAAGCAGGTTCAAATGCAACAGGTTCAACCACTTGGAATCATTTATTATACAGACAAAGAGTCCGACAGTGCCAGATAAATGAGGTGTTACTGGACTTCCTTTGCCAACTTTGGATTCCCAGATCACCTCCCGAAAGAACTAAGCATGTCCTTCTGGGCATGGACACTTGCCCTAGACTCAGGAGTATTGATTAGGGTACAAGAACAGCAATTCTTTGCCATACCACATGCATAGAGATTATGCTACTGACCTACTGTTAGAAGGATGGCACACTCCAAGGTTTTGACTAAATCAAGGTTGAGTGATGGCTTCATATTCTATAATCCAGTCCATGTTTGACTACAGCATTTAACGGGGTTTGAGGGGTGGCTCATGACCTCAGTATAGCTGGGAGACAGGAGGTGAGCCAAATATCTCAGTTCCTCAGTCAGAAACACATCTTACCAGTAGGCTCATAACCTAGTGTCCTGAGATGGTATCCCTCCAGAATTCATACCCGTCCTAAACCTGTGAATGTGACATTATTTGGGAACAGGGTCTTTGCAAATGTCATTAGTTAAAATGAGATCATAATGGATTAGGGCAAACCCTAATCCAATGACTAGTGGCTTTCTAAAAAGAGAAAACAGACACAGACACAGAAGACCATGTGAGGATGAAGACAGAGCCTGGAGTGATGTGTCTACAAGCCTAAGAATGCCAAGGATTGCCAGCAACCCTCAGAAGCTCGAACTGGCCCTCAGCTTTGTGCTGTTATGTGCCCTCCCCCCAACCGCCTCCCTTGTGTCAGTGTCCTGGCAATGTTCGCTGCCAAGCCCATGATTTTGACCTTCTTTATGGCAGCATAATACTCCATCGTGTGTGTGTATCCAGTCCACTTTTGATGGGCAGTAAGGTCGGTTCCATGTTTTTCCTATTGTGAATAGTGCAGCTATAAACATGAATGGGCAGGTATCTTTTTTTGGTAGAGCAATTTCTGTTCCTCCAGATATAGTCCCAGGAGAGGGATTGCTGGATCATATGGAAGGTCAATTTTTAGTTCTTTTAGGACTCACCACACTGCTTTCCATAGAGATTAAACAAGCCTGCACTCCCTTCAACAGTATAGAAGCATTCCATTTTCTCTGCATCTGCACTAGCATCTGTTTTATTTATTTGTTTGTTTGTTTGCTTATTTATTTGTTTGTTTGTTTATCAATGATGGCCATTCTTACTGGAGTTAGGTAGTATCTCATTGTGGTTTTGATTTGCATTTCTCTGATGATTAGTCAGGCTGAGCATTTTTTCTTGTATTTGTTGGCTACTTGTATATCTTCTTTTGAAAAGTGTCTATTCATGTCCTTTGCCCACTTTTTAATGGGATTGTTTCTTTGTTTTTCCTTTCAGCTTGTTTTAATTCCTTGTAGATCCTGGACGTTAGCCCTTTGTCAGATACATAGTTAGCAAATATTTCTTCCCATTCTGTGTGTTGTCTCCCCACTTTCTTGGTGGTTTCTTTTGCTGTGCAATAGCTTTTTCTATTTGATGAGATCCCACTTGTCTATCTTAGCTTTTATGGCATTCACTTTTGAGGCTATGATCAAGAATTGGTTGCCTACTTGGATGTGCATAAGTGTGTTTCTTTTGTTTTCTTCTAGGGTTCTTATGGCTTGAGGTTTTACGTTTATGTCTTGATTCATTTAGAGTTTATTTTTGTGTATGGAGGTAGGTAGGGGTCCAGTTTTATTGTTCTGCATGTGGTCAGCCAGTTTTCTCAGCACCATTTTCTAAATACAGTCTCCTTTCTCCACTGGTTGTTATTGGTGGCTTTGTCGAAGACGAACTGGAATATACCATAAGGAGAAAATTTTAAATGAATGACAGTACTAAAAATAAACAAGTAGATAAATAAATAAATATCTCAGTAGATTAAAAATGGAACATAACATATCTGCTAAACAAGAATGAAGCCACAGACAAGCTAAGCTCTGGTTCTAGAAGCAGAAAGAGACGACCAGATGTTTGGCCCCTACAGGGGAAATGAGAAAGGATTGGATTTTACTGCTTGAAATCAGGTCTTAGTGTGGGGCTTCCCCATCTGTAAAATGGGTTGATAAACATTACAGTCTTCCCCTGCCTGGGGCTGTGACTCACACAGTGTTGTAAACCTATGGAAGTAGGATAAAGCAGGCACAAATTTGTGACCAGGACATGGCCTAAATTGCCTGTAAATCTAGTGAGATCCCCAGCATGACAGCAATATGGAAGCTTTGAGCCACGAAGAAAAGACTTGATTCTTAACTGGGAGCCCTCGGGTGCTAGGTGGAGGCAGTAGCAAGGACACTAGACAAAAAAGGGAGGACAGAGAAAAGAAGAAAATGTGCTGCTATGTGATACTAGCCTAAATTTCAAAACACATGAGAAAAAGGAAACTAGGGGTGACCACTAAACAAATAAACTCGTAGGAGAGAAATTCACTCTTGACAAAATGAAAACATTATAATGGTCTAAAAATGATTTGATAAAAGATATATATTGGATCCTCAAAGAGATAAAAATAATAGCATCTATTTTTAAAAACTAAGAAGCCATATACCAAAACAGGCATAAATGAAACAAGAACAGGTAGCCATGAAAAATAACCAATTCGAAATTATGTAAATTTTTGCTAATGTTTGTTCCTACCTGCATTAATAGATCTCTAAGATGCTAGATCTAGCTTACCTAATCCAATAGCCTTGTATGTCACTCTCCTGCTAGTGTTGACATGTTTCTGACATAGACCCACTTTGCCTCTGCAGACTTTATAATCTGTGGCTACAGCTAGAGTAAGGAGCAGGTAACCAAACAGTTAATCTAGAATGTATGGCCACATATCATTGAATTCATTGGCTATAAGATACCCATTTATACACAGAAAAACAGACACCAATGTCTTTATATTGTCCCTGAGCCTGGCCTTCCTTCTCCGTGCATTCTATTCCCCACCTCACCACTACTCCCTAACCTGTGTTCATTCCTTGGATCCCACTCTCTACTGCCTGAACTACCATTCGCAAGCATTCCTTGCCAACTGAGAAGAGTTCCATTCTTTGTCAGCTGAGAAGAGTACAGTTTCTTTCACAAGTTCCATTCCTTGTCAACTGAGAAGAGTACAGTTTCTTTCACAAGTTCCCTTCCATTTGCTCAGTCACACTCATTCTGAAGACCAGAAGTTTTCAAAGTATGGTTCCTGGACCAATAGCATCTCCATCACCTGGAAACTTGTTAGAAATGCGAATTCCTGGCCCCATCCCAGACCTAATGAATCTGAACTTCTGGGGGTGGCATCTAACGATTTGGTTTTAACAAACCCTTGGATGGTTCTGATATGTGCTCACACTTAAGAATCGTTACCATAGACGTTTGTGTAACAAGCTCTTACAACACGCCAGGCGCTGTGACAGGTGTCTCATGGTGTGCCTGCTGTCTCTTTTGTGCTATTAGCTGTTTTTCTGAAAGCCTCCTGGGGGCTACGTGAGAGATCCAGGGGCTCCCATAGCTGTGAACAGATGATCAGTGTGGTATGGACTTAGCAAAGAGAAGGAAAGCAATATTTCTGTCGCTGACAGATCTGAAACAGAGGACACAAGAGAGGAAAGAAAGGACTATTAAAGGCCCTTGTTTGGAGCCGGATAGCAGATTCAATGATTGTAGACTGACTAAGATCAATAAGTGGCAACATGCAGGGCCTGGGCACCTGAAGCCTGGAGAGATAGAGTGGATCGTTTTGCTGACCCCAAGCAAAGTTGCATTGTATCAGGGTGTCATCCATGCTAAGCAATTCCACTAGACAAACACTAGCTCAGCAATTGGCCAGCATACAGGGCACTTGTGAGTAACTGCTCGGGGGGTGAAGAAACAAATGAACCACAGTTCCTTCCCACCAGTAGCTCATGGTTGCATGAGGAGACAGATAGCACTAGTCACCTGTGGTACCATCTGGACACATGCTCCAGGAATGAGTTGTGGGGTCCCTAGTTTCTGCTGGAAGGGATTGGGGAAGGATTTTGTAGGGTAGATGAAATTAGAAGGATGGATGCAAATGGCCAGGCAGAGAGAATGTGAGTTTGCCCAGCAGAGGGAACAGTCTGTGTGGTGATCTGGAAGTGTGAAAGGGAAGAAAGGTTTGGGATGGTTGGTGTATTAGAGCAGGTGATAGTGAATAACAAGAGAAGAGGTTGAAGAAGTAGGTGGGGTTGGAATGGATCGTGGTGCTGGGTTTCATCTTGGAAGTGACAGGGAGCCATTGAGTGTTTCTGAGCAGAAGAGTGACATGACAGGCTCAGTGTGTTTAAGAGATCATGCTGAGGATTGTGTAAGTGATGAAGTTGAGGTGGAGACAGCATGGCCAGCAGGCCCATGAAGATGTTTGAAGAGTCTAAAGAGAGCTAATATGGGCCTGAGCTGGGTCAATGGCTCCAGCATTGAATGAAGAGAATGGATTGGAGAGTTCCTGTCAGGGCCAGGCCCTGGGAAGCTTTATATTGGCATGCAAAGATGAACCAAATAACCCCTTCCACAGCAGCTTAGCATGTGGAAGGAATCCTAAGTATGTAATGCAAGGAAAAGTGCCTCCTTTCACCTTATATATTGTATTAATTTCCTAGGGCTGCTGTAACAAATGACATGAACTTAGTGGCTTAACACAACACAAACGTATTTATTATCTTACAGTTCTTGAGATCAGAAGGCTGGAGTAGGTTGGCAGGGCTGCATTCCTTCTGGAGGCTCTCAGGAGGAATCTGTTGCTCTGCCCTTTCTAGCTTCTAGAAGCTGCCACATTTCTTGGTTCATGGTCCCACATTCCTCTAACCTCAGCTTCTGTCATTACTTCTTCTCTAGCTCTAACCCCACTCCTTCCCTCCTATAAGAACCCTTGGGATTACCTTTAGGGCCAATTCAGAAGATCTAGGATAATCTCTCCATCAAGATCCTTAAGCCAATCAATTTGCACCATCCTTTTTGTCATATCAGGTCACATATTCACAGGTTCTGGGGATTATGACGTGGATGTCATTCAGCGTACTACATATGAGAAGAGCTCTTATGTTTACATGAATAAAGAATGATGATGGTAATGGCCAACTTCACTCAAGTGCTACCTGTCATATATTTTCTTACTAGATTTTTGCAGCAACTCTAAGAGGGTATGCTCCATTCTCATGCTCTCAGTTGCTAAAAACTATCCAGGTAGGAATTGTCAGGTTGGAATTGGCAGGATTGGGCAGAGATCATATTCTCAGAACTGTGTGTCTGTGTCAAATATCCTTCATAGACATGTGAAATTGCATTTAGGGCCCACCCAAATGATTTAGGATAATCTCATCTCAAAATTCTTAACTTAGTCATGTCTACAAAGATGCTTTTTCCATGTAAAGTGACATTTAGAGGTTCCAGGTTGGGGGCCATTATTCAATCTACAATCATTTTGGTTATCACCTACGTCTCACAGCAGTGTATTCATATGACTGTAACTCTTCTTTAAACACCTGCTAGCATCTTTTATTAAAGAGAGTGTGGAGAGGCTGCTTAGACTGGGGTATGGGAGCAAAAAGAGAGTCCGGGGTGGGAGATTGCAAAGCAGTTAATGCCATACCACGATTCACCATAAAAATCTGTTCTACTGACTCCTGAATTCATAAATTCAGAGGTCTCATCCTCTGTTGTAGTTTTGAGAGCCAATTTTCAACTATCTATGTAAGAGTAACTGATATGGGTTAAACATAAATCTGTCTTTGCATTCACAGAGTGAATGTCATTACGGGGCCATTGTGGAGGCAGATAACCCAATCTATGTCCCCATTCTAAGATGACCACTTAAAACAATGTTCATGGTCAGCTCAGGAAGCAGCAGGCAGAATGGCAAGGTGATTGAGCTTGAAGTCAGGAAAGTTGAGTTTTGACCCAGCTCTATTCCTACCAATCACTTGACCTCTCTGGCCCTCAGTATTTTGTCTGTGAAATGGGACTATTGAAATCTGTATTGCTGACCTCACAGGGCAAAGGTCAAATGTGCATGCCCTTTATCCATCTGCAAGAGCATGGCTCGTGCTGAAGGAACAGTGACGGCCATCCAGGCATGTACTCCCAGGCAAGTGGCGGCATGGCCTGAGCCTGGGCAGGTTCTATAGGAAAAATCAGGACCCTGGGAGACATCAAGACAGGCCTCGGCAAGCTGTGTGTGCTCACATACTACCCCTTCCTCTCAGCAGTCCAGGCCTGGTGCCTGCCAACTAAAAGGATTGCTACTCACATCGAATCTCGTAAGTAAATCAAGTAGGTAATTTAATATCAAGGTGACACTACAAGAGAGATTTTGCACGTGTCTGCTTTGCAGCCTAAGGTTTCCTTAGAACTGACTTTAGGGTCACAAACAATTTCTATATTCTTTGCCATCTCTACCTCCCCAGAGAGGCAGGGTGGCAGGTGGAAATGAAGAAAAGTTTAAGTTCCTTGGGAAGATTCATGTTTTTTTTTTTTTAATAAATGCATGAACATTTCTTTGACACGGTATTGAGGGGAAAGAGAAATGACATCCTCAGTGCTGTCTTGCATCCTGAGGATGAGAAAGGCAGACTGCAAACACCAAGGCCTCTTGTCTGTTGGCCTCTACCCTAGGGCATCCCTGTGGCCCCCTCTACTCAATTGAAAGCAGATGTAGACACCTTTTCTCATGTGGGAAGGCCTGGACTGCTGAGAGGAAGGAGTGACACGTGAACATATCCTCCATCCTGTCTTTCTGTAGCAACGTGCCCTCAGGCTCCAACAACTACATAAGATGGCCACCTCCCCCACCCCAAGCCCAGTGCCCCTAATGTCCTTCACTCTACCCTAGTTCCTGGCTCCATCCTTTCTTCCTCTCATGCTGGCCTCTGCACTCCCCGCTCATCCACTGTTATGCCCTTGATAGCACGTGGATTCAGCATCCTCAGTACATCAGTGAGGATCGTCAGATAGAGTTCCAGGAGGCAGAAAGCTTCAGTCTTTCCGAACCCATTCCAGTCGAAGCACACAGTATGTCAGGGACCCAACTTCATTAGCTACAGCGTAAGTCTGGAGCCCAGAAGTTTCCTAAAGCCACTCAATAGCATTCTTCAGACCCTGAAGCCAAGAGGCAGTGTCATCATTCTCATCAATGTCACTGTCATCACTCCAGTCTCCTAGACAACTACCTGGCATTGAGTGCCTTGAATGTGCTGAGAATGTTGTGAGCATTCACTGCTATGTTGAGTCTCACAAATACCCTGTGATATTGGTATTAAAATTAGCGCCACTTTATAGATAAGGAAAGCAAGGCTCAAAGAGGTGAAGTTACTTACTGAAGTTTCATGACTGGTAAGCAAGTGACAATGAGGTGGATAAGTCCTGGCTCTTATTCTCAAGGTGTTGCCAGTCATGTCTAAAGACAGAGTGCATGGAAATAGAATTAGTGCTTCCTCCCAGGGGGCTTCATTCAGTCTTAGTGATAAAAACTGGCATTCATTGAGTATCTATGATCTGCCAGGAGCTTTGCACGAATTTTTTCGTTTAACCCCCACAATAGACCTGTATATGTGGTATTATTATTATCTCTATTTTAGAGATTAGGAAAAGGAGACTGCTAGAAATTGAGCAACTTGAGTAAGGGACCACAGCTAATAAAAGTAGAGCTGGGGTTGAAACCACTGACCCAGTGACTCGCAAACATTTTTCTCAGATCCTTTGCATTTTTGAAAGTTATTGACGGTAAATCCACAGACACAGTAATGAGACTAGAGGTTTCCAGGGCCTGGGGAACGATCAGAAAGGAGAGTGACTGTTTAATGAGTGCAAGGTTTCCTTTTGGAGGAAAACAATGTTGTGCAACTAGGTAGTGGTAATGGTTACACAACATGTGAATGTGCTTAATGCCACTAATTATATCCTTCAAAATGGTTAGTTTTATGTCATGTGAATTTTACCCTAATAAAAAAGAAAGACAGTGTGGCGATTTCTGAAAGAACTAGAAACTGACCTTCCATATGACCCAGTGATTCCCCTATTGGGAATATACCCGGAGGAACTCAAATCACCCTACAAAAAAGATACCTGCACATGTATGTTTGTTGCAGCTCTATTCACAATAGCAAAAA